>NW_005871486.1:279630-281760 GCF_000147115.1 Myotis lucifugus
CGTGGGCTGTCACAGCGGCCCCCTGCTGGGCCTGGTGCCTGCATTCTGGGGAGGGCCTCCCAGACCATTCTAGACTGGGAGGGAGACCCCCCCCACCCTGCCAGTCCCGCCCAGGCCTCCTTGGCCCAGGCAAACCCCTGAGTCCCCTGTCCTCCTGAATGCTTGGCCATCCCGTTGCCCCAGCCAAGCACCTTTCCCGCTCCCCTTTCCCTTTTCTTGGTCTCAGTCTCCGGGAGTTAGGACAGGGTTTGTGTCCTGGCTCTACCACTTTGGCCAAGTCTTATAATTCTTCAGAAGCTCAGTAGCTTCCTTTGTAAAACGTCTCACAAGGCAGGGTTCTATGAGAATCACAGGCGGCAGTAAATGTAAAATGTGAAGTGTGAGTTCCTTTCCCCCAGCCTCCAGCTGTTGGTGTGAGGGAGTGGGAAGGGCTGGAGGAGGAGGAATATTTGGACACGGCACTGTGTCCTCTCTGCCTGACTAGCGCCAGAGTGTAATACAGAATGATTAGACTCCAAGCTCTGAGCCTCCTCCTCCTTCCCTGACACCTCACCCCCGAAAGATGACAGCTCCTGGATCACCATGGATAGGATAGGGAGTTTCAGGGTCCCAAGAAGAGGGTAGATGGGGACCTGGGGTTGGGAGAAGTTCAACGGGGAGATGGGAGAAGTGGGGATGAGATGGAACAATGGGAGTGACCAGGAAGGTGTTTAATGAATCGCTTTAGGCTGTTAGCCTGCTGCTCTGAGCCTCAATATTCCAATCTGTAAAATGACCTTAATATTATGTGTATCTTTGGGCCATAGAGGTTAAGTGTAAGGGCTTTGGAAGTTGTAGAAGCTGTACACAGGGGAAGAACTCATTATATTTTGCATAGCCTGAGGCCTCCTTGCCAGACCACACCCTGGAGCAGTCTGGAAGGACGTGTCTCAGCTCAGATCCCCAGAAGAGAACTACAGTGTAGAGGCCTCCCTGGCCAGGGGCAGCTCTGGGAGCCACTTAGACTCTCCTGACAGCCCCGCCTCCTGCGGCCTCGGCCTGCCCCCCTGGGATGGCAATGGGCAACGGGCCTGTCCACTGTCACAGAACTTGACCCTGAGAACCATCTACCACCTCCTGCCTTCTCTCCACCCTACAGCCCACCTCTCTGCAGCCTCTGCCCAGAGGCCCAGGAAGTCTCTCCAAGCACTCCCATTGCCCGGAGGTGAGAACGGAGCCCCTAGAAAGGAAAGGAATTGCTCTAGGTCGGCCTGCAAGGACTGACCAGGGGTCTGGACCTTATGGGCCCACTATTGCCGGGTATCCAGCCTCGCCCTGTTGGTGCTCAATGTGTGTTTGCTGAGTAAGTGAATGAGCGGATGAATTGATGAAGGAATGAAGACTAGCAGAGTAGGTACTCGGGGCCCTGAAACCTATTTTCAGTTGAGGATATTGAGGCATAATGAGGCAAAGCGCCCGTTCCTTCCCCAGGTCACATCAGTGACTAGACTCTAAAGTCCTTGTTCTCCCACCTGCGGAGATTCTGCTTCTTTAGCTTCTTTCCCTGGGTCCTGCAGCATTTCATGCCCTCCATGGGCATAGCCAGAACATTGGCTAATTCCCTGGGTTTTAGGGGACCTGGACTCCCCACATCTTCCCACCCTCTTCTTCCTGGGAAAGGTATACAAGACCTCCTCCTGGCAGGGAGCACCTGAGCCCCTCCCCCAGGGCTAATCACAGGTGCTGGTGACCACCCACTCGGCCCCATGGGGTCACCACCACCAAGACATCGTCCAGGGCCTCTAACCCTCTGCCTTGGCCAGGCCACACTTTCATAGCTGGAGCTTTGTTTGCCTCAAGGGCAAATCACTTTCTCTCTCAGCCTCAGTTTTACTTATTTAACATGCAGACCCATTATCCGTGTGTGTTGCACAAGGATTTTTAAATATATTTTCATTTATTTTATTTTATTTTATTTTTTTTTTTTTCAGTTGATCATCATAGTCGGGTTCTCTTTGTCAGGGCCTCCCGCCATGTTCTGTCTAAGTTCTCCAGCCAGGTTCTATAGCCAGGTTCTGTCCAGGATCTTTTGCCATGTTCTCTCCCTAGGTTTTCTCTCTTCTAGGTTCTGTCCAAGTTCTCTAGCCAGGT
>NW_005871486.1:281860-283497 GCF_000147115.1 Myotis lucifugus
GTCCAAGTTCTCCTAGCCAGGTTCAGTCACCAGGTTCTAGTTAGGTTCTCTTGCCATGTTCTATCCAGGTTCTGTATAGGATCTCCAGCCAAGTCCTGTCTCTAGGCTCTGTCTCTAGGTTCTGTCTAGGATCTCCAGCCAAGTCCTGTCTCTTGGTTCTCTCTCTAGGTTCTCTCTATTTTCATTGATTTTAGAGAGAAAGGGAGAGGGAGAGAGAGATAGAAACATCAATGATGAGAAAGAATCATTGATCGGCTGCCTCTTGCATGCTCCCCACTGGGGATCGAGCCCACAACCCAGGCATGTGCCCTTGACTGGAATCAAACTTGGGACCCTTCAGTTTACAGGCCGATGCTCTATCCACTGAACCAAACCAGTCAGAGCTGCACAGGGATGTGTAGCACTGAGCTCAATTTCTGTGTGCCCTTTCTGCCCCAGGTCATCAGTGTGAGGTAAATCAGTCCCTTCTCTGGAGGTCTAGCCATGGACCACCAAAGTCCAGCCAGGGAGAGGCGGGACTGCCTGTCCCTCCAGCCACAGCCCTGCCAGGTGCACACAAGGCTCTCACTGTTTTCCTTTTCCCACCAGAGTACCGCTCAGTCGCCTGCCCTCCCGAGTCCTGGTGGTTGCCCAGCATCCCCAGTCTGGCTCCCCCGGGGACTTGTTCCCTCTGTCCCCGTTGTCTATTGCTGCAACAGATAACTCAGTAGGTTGAAGCATTTCAATACATCTCACAGTTTTGTGGGTCAGGATTTCAGGCAGGGCTCAGCTGGGGCGTTCTGCTCCCTATGGGGTCAATGGGGGTCTCTTGGCAATGTTAGTGGATGGCTAGTCTGGGGGAGAGTCCGAGACATCCATGAGGTTTCACTCACATGCCTGGTGCCGTGGTAGCATCAACAATAAGACTGAGCTCCGCTGGACCCCTGATTTCAGATTTCAGTGCTTCTGACGCGTACTAGCTTGTGAAGAAAACGTTCTACAAAAACTCTTCTAGGCCTCAGTTTTCTCAGCTGTAACATGGGGATGATAACGACCTATTTTCGTGGGTTGTTTTGTGGAATAAACGGAAATGTGTGTATGAAGTTAGTACTCCTATGAAGGCAGTTCTTCCTAGTAAGTACAAAATACATCAGGGCATGACGAGTCTTCCTCGTCATTTCCATTCTCAGCCCACTCTCCTACGAACCTGCGATTCCAGACCCGCCATCATGATTCCACACGACAGGAAACAGGACCCAAGCAGGGGAAAGACTTGCTCCAGGACCGGCAGGGCCGGCAGGCGGGGCTGCGGAGCGAGCTGCGAACTGCAGCCGCCGGGAACCAACCCCTCCCGCTGCACCCCTCCCGCCGCACCCCTCCCGCGGCACCCCCTCCCGCTCACTCCCCGCCCCGTCCCCCAAAATCGGCCCCTCCAGGCTTCTTTGCTTCCCCCAAAAAAATCCCTTCCCGAAACCGGCCGCTTCCGGCCTTCTTTCCTTGAACTAAAGGCGGGCTTTCACCCCCCACCCCTTCCGTTTCCCCCCCCGGGTTCCGGGGGGGGGGGGGCCCCTTCCCCGCCCCCCCTGGGCCCGGGGAAACGGGCCCCGCCCTTAACAACTTTTGGCCGGCCCCTTGGGGTTGGGCCCCTTTCGTCCCCT
>NW_005871486.1:283614-311467 GCF_000147115.1 Myotis lucifugus
CCCTTCTTTTGTTCCGAAACATTCCTGTGCTCGGGCGCTCCCACCCTGGAGAGACTGCCCTACGGTTTCAGGGTTTCAGGTTATGTGTCGGGAAAACGACACCAAATAGGTAGCCTGTAACCTGGCTCCTGCCAGGCCCCAGTCTTAAGTCCTCTGACCTCCTGAATCTTCGTTTCCTCACTTGTAAAATGGGAGCCAAAATGCTGATATTGTGACACTAAATGCAGAAACACGAATAAAAGCTGCAGGGTGATGAACGTCAGCTCACCCTCCTCCATCATCCCATAAAGACCGAACCCTCACCCTCTCCTTCCCTGATCTCTACGGCACACCCACGCCCTGGTGGAGGTATCCTGTCTGTCGCACATTTACATGCAACCATTTTCCCTGTTCAAACACTTAAAAAAACCCCAAAAACTTAAGGTATAATTTTCATTCAACGAAATGCACAGACAGAACTTGAACGTACAGTTCCATGAGTTTTGACAAATGAAAACACCCCTGTAACTCACACCTCTACCAGACTTAGAACATTTCCAGGGCACAGAAAGTTCACCGAGTTCCTTCTCCGTGAATCCCGCCCCCTCCCCCTCCTCTCCACCCCAGGCAACCACTGTTCCCAGTTCTGTTGCCTGTTCTAGAAGTTAATATAAAGTAAAGCATACAATACTTTTATTTTTTAAGTCTGGCTTCTTTCATTCAGCATAATCGTCTTGAGATTCATTCACATTGTTGTGTGTATTAGCAATTTTTGAAAAATTGAGTAGTATTTCATTATATAATTATACCGTAGCTTGTTTATCCATTTTTCTGCTGATGGACATTTGGGTTGTTTTCAGTTTGGGGCTAGTATTAAGCTATGAATATCCTCACACAAATCTTTTGTGGACATGACTTTTTATTTCTCTTGGGTAAAGGAGTGGAATTGCTGGGCCATAGCGTAGTTCTTTGTTTAATCTATATATATAAAAGCCTAGCCCTAACCGGTTTGGCTCAGTGGATAGAGCGTGGGCCTGCGGACTCAAGGGTCCCATGTTCAATTCCAGTCAAGGGCATGTACCTTGGTTGTGGGCACATCCCCAGTAGGGGGTGTGCAGGAGGCAGCTGATTGATGTTTCTCTCTCATCAATGTTTCTAACTCTCTATCCCTCTCCCTTCCTCTCTGTAAAAAATCAATAAAATATATATTTAAAAAAAAGCCTAAGGGACCGTTCGACCGGTCGCTATGATGCACACTGACCACCAGGGGGCAGAGGCTCAACACGGGAGTTGCCCCCGGTGGTCAGTGCGCTCCCACAGCAGGAGTGCTGCTCAGTTTTTATGTTAGCCATTCTAATGGGTGTAGTGTATCTCCATATGCCATTACTTTTAAAATAATGAATCAATATTTTTCAAAAAATGATTACTACTGGTATAAGTACACAAGTCTAAAGATACAAAAGATTATTCAATAAAGAAATGGCCCAGGCCACTCAATTTTTCTCCCTAGAAGGTATCAGCTTTTATGAGTGGCTTGCGTGTCCATATTCTCTTTTACTGTCATTTTTCTCCTAGAATATAAGCCCCAGGAGGAGAAGGACCACCTACATATGCACAGCTGTGGTCTGAGCTCCTCTCCAATGCTAATAAAAGCCCAATAAATATTGTTGAATGAATGCCAGGCACTGTTCTAGACACATCATATAACCTATTTATTACATTGTCACATTTCAATTCAAGAAAGTAACAGGGTCCCTATGGACGGAGCCTGGAATTGAATGATATTAATAAAAAGTTGTTAAATGAATGAATGTTGATAAAGGAGCTCCCCAGGGTGGTTCTTGCAGGCTACGCAAGCTGGGGTTGTTTTGGGTATTTTTGTCCCCAAACACTTCTTATGTCAGTCACTGTCCAAACAGAAAATAGACATTGTCATTTCTGCTGCCCAGCATTACTTCACCCTCTGGTACAGGACCTCAATGTTTCTCTGGGGAATTGATTTTCTCCACTCATTAGCTCCAGATGAGCACGTGACAAGAGTCTAACCAATCAGATCATCTCAGCCTCTTGGCAACAGTGATTGGTTCAGGGATGTACCCCAGTGCAATATGGGGCAATGGAAGCCAGCCCTGGACTTGTGTCCAAACTCTTGGGCAAGAGAACTTTCTTTTTCCTCCTGGACTTGGAATTGTGAGGGTGGGAACTGGGAGAGATGAGATCAGGGGAACTGCGTTATAAATGAAGTTAGGGAGCAAGCCACAGAGGTGAGTTCCTGGTAAAGGGACCTCCCTCCCTCTCGCCCCCCCCCCCCCCAAAATGGGAAGAAGGCCAGTGAAGTAGAGTGGGAGAGGAAAGAAGCAGGAGTTGAATTCAGGGGGTCAGGCAAAGGCCACTTTTGAGGGGGTCTGGTGGGCCATAGAGAGGGATTTAGATTTTACTCCAAGAAACTAGTGGACGGTTTTGAGCAGAAGAGTGCTATGAGCTGAATCACAGTTTTAAAAGTTCACTAAATTTGTAAGATGAGACTGGGAGGGAGGGGTAGAGGTGTAGAAAGAAGGGAGCCAGTTAGGAGGCTGTTACAGTCATGATGGTGGAAACGAAGGTGCTTTGGACTAGGGCAGTAGCTGTGGTGAAAAACAGTGATTTAACATGGCTTGTTTGGGAATGGAGCCAGAACAAAAAACAGGCAGAGCCTAGAGAGCTGCTTTTAGTGACATCATTTGAGCTCCTAGATTCAGCTATACCTGAAGCCATTTCTCCTGGACTTTTTAAATTTTATTATTTTTATTGATTTCAGAGAGGAAGGGAGAGAGAAGGAGAGATAGAAACATCAATGATGAGAAGGAATCATTGATCGGCTGCCTCCTGCACGCCCCACACTGGGGATTGAGCCTGAAACCCAGGCATGTGCCCTTGACCGGAATCGAACCCAGGACCTTTCAGTCCGAATGACAACATTGTATCCACTGAACCAAACTGGCTAGAGCTCTCCTGGACTTTTAAGTTATAAGAGCCAATAAATTCTTTGTAATTTTTTAAATCCTCACCAGAGGATAATTTTTTTCATTGATTTCTAGAGAGACTAGAGGAGAGGGAGGAGGGGGATAAAGAGAAACAAGACGTGAAAGAGACACATCGATTAGTTGCCTCCCGCATGCACCCCTACTGTGGCTGGGGAACCCGCAACTGAGGTAACAACTGAGGTACCTGCCCTTGACTGGGAATCAAACCCATGACCCTTCGTCTTCCTGCAGATGCTCTAACCATTGAGCAACTGTCCAGGGTCAATAAATTATTTTTTATAATTCAAGATGGTTTGATTTGGGACTCTGTCACTTGGAAATGAAATGAGTCTTGGCTTTTGTGCATTATTTCATTAATTCTTAAAACAATCGATTCCACTATTATTAACCCAATTTTGCAGTTGAGAACATAGGTTTTGAGAGGGAAAGTGAATTGCCCAGGGCCATACAGAGATTAAGTGAGGGAGATGGGATTCAGACCAAATCACTCACAACCCCAAAGCCTGGGCGATTAATCCTATAGGGCGCCATGTGGCGCTCACATCCAAACACCACAGTATTCAGCTAGAGCAGCGGTTCTCAACCTGTGGGTCGCGACCCCTTTGGGGGTCGAACGACCCTTTCACAGGGGTCGCCTAAGACCATCGGAAAACACATATATAATTACATATTGTTTTTGTGATTAGTCGCTATGCTTTAATTATGTTCAATTTGTAACAATGAAAATACATCCTGCATATCAGATATTTACATTACGATTCATAACAGTAGCAAAATTACAGTTATGAAGTAGCCATGACAATAATTTTATGGTTGGGGGTCACCACAACATGAGGAGCTGTATGAAAGGGTCGCGGCATTAGGAAGGTTGAGAACCACTGAGCTAGAGCGTCCATACCATTCTGAGGAGAGACGCTCTTAGGAGAAAACATTTCCCAGAAGCCCTCCAGCAGAGCCCTCTCAGGTCCCATTGGACAGAATTGGGTCCCATGACCATTCCTGAGCCATCCTTGTCAAGGGGATGGAAGCACCACGATTAGCTTAAATACAACACCTGGGTGTGGAATGGGTATGCGAGGTGGGGACTAACCATACTACTGCAGACCAATTAGGTAACAGATGCCAAGGGCCTAGTAGGTGCTCAACTATAATAGTTTCCTTCCTGCCCTGGCTGGTTTTGCTCAGTGGATAGAGCGTCGGCCTGCGGACTGAAGGGTCCTGGGTTTGATCCCGGTCAAGGGCAGATGTTTGGGTTGCAGGCTTGGTCCCCAGTGTGGGGCATGCAGGAGGCAGCCAATCAATGATTCTCTCTCATCATTGATGTTTCGATCTCTCTCTCCCTCTCCCTTCCTCTCTGAAATCAATAAAAATATATTAAAAAGAAAATGGTTTCCTTCCTTTTCTGTCTTGGACTGATACTATGATTAGCTGATGTGTCTGAAGAAGTCAATGTCAGGTATCAGTTCCTCCAGGGATACCAAGGTTTTTGATAGAGACCCGGTGAAGGCTCTTTGGTGGGAAAAAAACACCAACAACCTGAGCTCCGTAGATCAAATAAAAGGGGGTGGTGGAAAGATTTGGGTAAAGTGCAGGAAGGAGCGCAGTCTTCACAGGAATCGCTCTACTCTTCAGTCGCTGACACTGACCACCATGTTTTCTTCCTGAGACCACCTATGCCCACCCAGCCCAGCCCCCAGTGCTCTCTGTGCCCACGCACACACTGCAGCTGCAGTGGTCTTATTTTTTTTTAAAACAAACATGTTATTTCAGATGAATCATCTTATACCTAAAATTATTTTTTTCCTTTTCATAAACTATAATCTGCTTTTTAAAAAATAAATGTTTGGTGTTAATCCTCACCCAAAGATATTTTTTCCGTTGATTTTTAGAGACAGAGGAAGGGAGGAAGGAAGGGGGAGTGACAGAGAGGAAAACATCAATGTGGGAGAGACACATCAATTGGTTGTCTCCCTAAGGCGCAGCGTGCATGTGCCCCGACCTGGCCAGGGGTAGAACCTGCAACCCAGGTACGTGCCCATGATTGAGAATAGAATCCGAGACCCTCCAGTGCATGGGCCCACGCTCTAACCATTGAACACATGGCCAGGACTATGATCTTCTTTTTGTTCCAATGCCCAGGAAGATAAATGCATCAGTTAAAGACTTCTATAGAAGATGCCCTTATCTGAGATAAATAAGTTGTCAAAATTTTCATAATTTTTGGTAGGAGTCTACTTCAGTATCAGGCCTATGGAAGACAATTTGCTAATATCTATTTTTAAATTTTAACTGCATATAACCTTGAATCAAACAGTTCTACAAATCTGATTTACACATATACTTGTACATGTACACAAGACATACACAAAGAATATGCGTTGAAGTTTTGTTCATGTGCTGTAGTAAAGAGTAGGTATAAAATCTAAATGGCCCTCAATAAGGTCTCGTCAGCAGTCACTGAAAATAATGAGTATGTCTAAATGTATCGCCATGGTACCATCTCCAAGATGTGAAATAAGGAAAGCGAGAAATGACATGCTACTATTTGTTTCATTTCCCCTTTTTTAAAAGAAGGTAGGAAACATATAGTCATGCTTGTACGTGCACAGAAAATCTCTGGCAACAGTTCTAAGGCCAAGCAAAAATATGCAGGGACAGACTATGCAATTTTGTCCTGAGTGTCAACTAAGTGCACGTATTAACTACTAAATTTTTTTTTTGTTTGTTTTGTTAATTCTCATCCGAGGATATTCTCTCCTTTGACCTGTAGAGAGGATGGAAGGGAGGGGTTAGGACAGAGAGAAACATTGATGTGAGAGAGACGCACCCTGACCGGGCGTGCTGGGTGACATCCCATGTCATACTTTATAACACACTGCATAGAACACATTTTTTAAAATGTTGTAATGGACATTGTTGTTGCTCAGTCCAGATTCTCTTGGACCCCTAGGTCATCTCTGAGTGCCCGTCTCCTGGTTTCCGTGCTGGTGGTTTAGTTAGCAATGGCCCACCCCCAGAGCCTCCTTCAGAAGACTGCTCGCCGCTGCTGGCACTGCTTGGCCCTCGGAGAGCTGGAAGTACCTGGAATTTAAGTCCCAGCTCTTGCCCACACCCCACCCCCACCCGTGGGCACGCTTTAGCCAGTGACTGGTCAGAATGGAATGGACGCCTCAGACGTCAGACAACTCGGGATTTCCACTCCGGAATTCAGGCCGTGGCTGCTCCCCTCTCCGGATTTTATCTGAAATCATATTCTTGTTTGCCCTTTCCTGTCCTTCCCCCACTCCCTGACCAGTGTGTCCTGCGAGCCTTTCTTAATAAATCACCTATACAAGAAGCTTCATCTTGAGGTCTGCTTCTGGAAACACCAACCTATTTGTTTATTTGCTTTTTTTTCTTTTTAATTGTTGCTACTATTATAGATGTCCCCATTTTTACCCAGTCTCCCCACCCCCACTTCCCCTTGGCCATCACCACATTGTTGTCTGTGTCTATGGGTGTTTAGTTTTATTGAACCAGGATTTATTTATTTATTTTTCTCACGCGAGGATATTATTTTCCATTGATTTAAAGAGGGAGTGCGAGAGAGGGGGAGGGGAGAGAGAGAGAAACATAGACATGAGAGAGACACATTGATTGGTTGCCTCCTGCTGGTACCCCAACTGGGGCCAGGGCTCAAACCTGCAATCAAGGTACGTGCCCTTGACCAGGAATTGAACCCGAGACCCTTCAGTCTGCCAGTTGATGCTCCAACCACTGAGCCAAACTGGCCAGGGCTATTGATTTATTTGGTCATTTGTTTAATTAGGCAAGCAATACATTCACTTTCCTATCACTGTAAAATGAAAACAAACACAAACTGAGCACAAAGCCGTGTTTAAATTCACCAATCCCAAATCCACTGCTCCCCAAGAGGGCAAACTATGCTATTAATTATATGGTCCCTGTCAGCCCTCCAACTACGTGTTCTTCACTCAGACTTGTGTTTTGCTTGCCTGTTTTTTCGTAGCTGAGATAGCTCTGTGTTTCACTTGGCAAGCTGCCTTTTTTCTTTAAGCCTCTGTCTTGAATGTTTTTCCGTGTCAGCACATCTAGACCCGCCTCCAGGGTGACCTTCCTAAGCTGCCTGTGACATCATGCTGCTCCCCTGCTTAGGGCTCTTGCAGAAATGCTTCCCACTTAAAAAAATTAAAATAAAATCCAAGTCCCTAACCGCAGCTGCAGATACAGCCTGACTTGGCCCCACCCCCACTTCTGTCTCATCTCACATTCACCTCTTGCACAGCACACTCCAGCCACACTGGACTCCCCTTAGTCACTTGAATGTGCCACACTCTTAAATTGCCTCAGGCCCTTTGCATAACCCATTTCTTCTTGGTAGAATATTCTCCCCCTGCCTCTTTGCCTAGCTAACTCCTACTTGCCTCTGAAGTCCCAGCCGAAAAGCCCTTTCCGAGGCCCCAGGCTGGGTGATGTCCATGTCATACTTCTGTAGAGCACGCTGCATTTGGGGCGCTTGTAAATAACGAATTCGTCTTGCGTAAGCATGCTTCTAGTTAATAGATTAAGTCCCCATATGAATATCATTTCATGATTCTCTCTCCCACTGGATTGCAAACTCCACAAGCAAAGTCTCTCTTCTGTCTTGTTCATCCACATCCCTAGTGACTAGCACGGAGGAGAGGCCCCATAAATGGTAAATGGTTGCTGCCCAAGTGAAGGGAAGAACGGAAAGAAGCTGTCAGGCAGCTCCTCTCTCTCTATTTCCCTCTCTCCAAGGCAATCCATCTCTCTCTCTCTCTCTCAAATGTATTTTTATTGGTTTCAGAGAGGAAGGGAGAGAGATAGAAACATCAGTGATGAGAGAGAATCATTGATTGACAATGCTGACTCTTGTCTCTGCTTTGCTCTTGAGCTGCCTGGGTTCCCCTTTCTCTAGACCAGCGGTTTTCAACCTGTGGGTCGCGACCCCTTTGGGGGTCGAACGACCCTTTCACAGGGGTTGCCTAAGACCATCGGAAAACACATATATAATTACATATTGTTTTGTGATTAATCACTATGCTTTAATTATGTTCAATTTGTAACAATGAAAATACATCCCCCATATCAGATATTTACATTACGATTCATAACAGTAGCAACATTACAGTTATGAAGTAGCAACGAAAATAATTTTGTGGTTGGGGGTCACCACAACCTGAGGAACTGTATTAAAGGGTCGCGGCATTAGGAAGGTTGAGAACCACTGCTCTAGACCAATGTGTACCACCCCGGGTTAGTGGTTGCCTTCCCATCACTCAGCCTCCCCACAGTTTGGGCCAACCAGGGTCTCGACTCTCCAGCAGGACCTTCCTGCCCCGGAGCCCACGTCCAGGGAGCCTTCCCAGCCAGCCCTCCCTGGCCTCTGGCCAGGACGGCAGTAAGGACTGTGGGAGCCGGGGCAGGTTAAGTCAGAGGGGGAAGTCGAATGTGGCAGGAAATCTGACTGGCGTTTTGTGACAAACATAAAAGGAAGTAAAAATACAAAGGTTTTGTTTTTGTTTTTTTCTTGTTTAAAAAACTAAGATGGCAACTCCTGCTTCCTAGATAAATTGTAAGTTGCTTCTTCACATTCATAGAGCCATTTGGGGCTGTCTGTCCAGCCCTGATTCTCTGGGAATTGACCCCTACTATAGAGAAGGGTGTGTATATGATCCCCAGTGGTTGTAGCTGATTGGTCCAAGGATGAACACCTGACTCAAACTGGGCCAATCAGAGTTTTTGTGCTGAGAATTTGGAATTTGTCACAGAGCTCCAGAACTGACCCAGCAATTTGCCACCAGATGCTCAAGAAAGCAGGAAGAGTTGGTAAGAGTCAGATTCTGGATGTGTGTGTGTGTGTGTGTGTGTGTGTGTGTGCTGATTTCAGAGAGGAAGGGAGAAAGAAAGAGAGATAAAAACATCAATGATGAAAGAGAATCATTGATGGACTGCCTCCCACATGCCCCACACTGGGTATGGAGCCTGCAACCTGGGCATGTGCCTTGACCCAGAATCAAACCATGACCTCCTGGTTCATAGGTTGATGCTCAACCACTGAGCTACGCTGGCCAGGCTATATTTTGAAGATAAAACCAATAGAACTTACCGACAGATTGCAAAGAAGTGTAGAAAACAAGAGTCAAGAATGACTCCAGCCTTAGCCGATTTGGCTCAGTGGATAGAGTGTCAGCCTACGGACCAAAGGGTCCCAGGTTCGATTCCGGTCAAAGGTACGTACCTCGGTTGCAGGCTCCTCCCTGGCCCGTGCAGGAGGCAATCAATCGATGTGGTTCTCTCACATCAATATTTCTCTGTCTTTCCCTCTCTCTAAAATTCAATGGAAAAATACCCTTGGGTGAGGATTAAAAAAAATAAAGAAATAATAAATACATACATACATAAAATGTATGAATTGTTGATTAAAAAAAGAATGACTCCATGCCTCAGCTGGTTTGGCTCAGTGGATAGAGCGTTGGCCTGCGGACTGAAGGGTCCTGGATTCGATTCTGGTCAAGGGCACATGCCCGGGTTGCGGGCTCAGTCCCCAGTAGGGGGGCATGCAGGAGGCAGCCAATCAATGATCCTCTTTCATCGTTGATGTTTCTATCTCTCTCCTCTTCCTTCCTCTCTGTAATTAATAAAAACATATTAAAAAGAATGACTCCAGCCTGGTCGGTGTGGTTCAGTGGTTGAGCGTTGATCTATGAACCAGGAGATCAATCCCCCATCAGGGCACATGCCTGGGTTGCTGGCTCGATGGGATGTGCAGGAGGCAGCTGATCAATGATTCACTCTCATCATTGATGCTTCTATCTCTCTCCCTCTCCCTTCCTCTCTGAAATTAATAAAAAATATATAAAAAGAATGACTCCAAGAGTGACTAGCAGAGAAGACAGGGCCCACCTAACTGCCAAAGGACCGAGGGGTGGCTTTGCTGGTCTCCTGGTCCAGGCCTCCTGCCTGCATGTCTTGCCCTGGGAACTCCTCACATGCACTGGTCACTCTAACAGCGCTCTCACTCTGCCTTCCGCTGAAGCCAGTTTGAATGGGTGTCTATTCGGAGCGACTGAAAGACAGTCAGTCCCCTGCTGACTCCCTCTCCAGTTCTCATTCCGTTGTCCTGAAACCTCATAATTCTCTATATGCATGTCTGTCTCTACCGCTGGACCATGACTCCCTGAAGGCAGGGGCTTTGTTGTCCATATCTGCCTTCTCAGGAACTAGCACAAGGCCAGGCTGAGAAAAAGTACATTATTACAGCCATTTAATTGAGACAAATTGAGTCAAGTGAGACCTTGGTCTAGAGATTAATGGACTCAGAAATAGAAAACAACCCATGTGGAGAGCACTGCATTCCCACCCCAACCAAAGCAACTCCACTTTTTCTCTTTAATATATTGGACTTCCAAGTGGTTTCGCATTGGGGAGGGGAAAAAAAAAGGTTCTCTGGTTTAAAAGAGTTTGGGGGGAAAATCATTTTTTATTTCTAGTTAAATATGACAGAGTGTACTCCCGCTTAAATAAGTGTTCCTTCTCACTAAAATGAGAAGAAAGGTGATTGAGGGGATTCTAAGCCCTCCCGGTATGGATAGCCCTGGCCAGTAGCTCAGTTGGTTAGAGCTACACACCAAGGTTGTGGGTTTGATTCCAGGTCCGGGTACATACAAGAATCAGCCAGTGAATGCACAAATAAGGGGAACAAGTCTCTCTCTCGCTCTCTCCCTTCTTCTCTCAAAAATACATCAAGAAATAAAAAAAAGTAGCCCTAACCAGTTTGGCTCAGTAGATAGAGTGTCGGCCTGTGGACTGAAGGGTCCCAGGTTCGATTCTGGACAAGGGCATGTACCTTGGTTGCAGGCACATCCCCAGTAGGGAGTGTGCAGGAGGCAGCTGGTTGATATTTCTCTCTCATCGAAGTTTCTCACTCTCTATCCCTTTCCCTCTCCCTTCCTCTCTGTAAAAAATCAATAAAATATATATTTTTAAAAAGAAATAAAAAAAGTAAATGTCA
The DNA here is from genome assembly GCF_000147115.1 of Myotis lucifugus. Classification (NCBI taxonomy): domain Eukaryota; kingdom Metazoa; phylum Chordata; class Mammalia; order Chiroptera; family Vespertilionidae; genus Myotis; species Myotis lucifugus. The sequence goes on from NW_005871486.1 coordinate 294,652, forward strand.
AATGAAGAAAGCCTTCCTAAAAGACAAGAATAACCTTCAACAAGTCAGAAAAGTAAGAATTATTGATAAGCTGTATGTATTTAACCATAAACTTGTCCCTTGGAAGCCCATGTAGTTTAATGTGAAATATCAGAAATGATATTCTTATCTTAAACAGAAGAGACTGTCGCAACGTGTAGTACTTAGAGTCATCATTATTTTTTAGGTTGGTATTATAACATTTATTAAAATAATGGTATGGGTTAATAGAAACAGCCAAGAACCAAATAATTAAAATGCAAGCTATGTAAAATCCCAACTAAACCCCAAAAGTATCTAATGTATTCATTCATTAGCTAACTAAAAAGCCCAAGAAAGACAAGACACCCAATATAATAAAGTACTGCAAAACAGAGTCATCATTTTTGATAACCTCACTTATGTGGAATTCAGCTCCACAGGCTTTCACAGGGAAGCTTTTGTACAAATAAGACAGGTATTTCCTGACTCTTCGGTTTCCTAGAAGGAATTCTTGACGTAGGGCTGCACACCTTCCTGTCTGGGCCCTCATCCTCAGGCTCACACCATGTTTCCAAAATGCCTCCTGTGCTTCAAAGTATTTCTTACCACTTTAAATATTGCACCGCCAGTAGATTGCCTTGGAACTTTGGTTGTTGTTGCAGACATTTCTCTTTGGGGATTCCAACCCATACTCAGGGCTGTAGGGTCCTCACTCTACAATAAAAGCTTTATTGCATTTACCGGTTTTCTAGATTGAAGCTAAATCACCTGACATGTCTATGTGCCCACCAATGGTACAGTATTAGTCTAAGGTGGCACCTTTCCCATTTCCACTGCTTCCCAACTTGGTGTTTCTTTTGGTCCAAAATGCAGTGTTGAATGGCTCCATGTACCAAGCCAGTAATATCAGCACTTGGGCAATTGCACAAAGGCGTGTTGGTTGTTTGTGTTTTTCGTGTTGATTTGAGAGAGAGAGAGAGAGAGAGAGAGAGAGAGAGAGAGACATCAACTTGTTGTTCCACTTATTTATGTATTCATTGGTTGCTTCTTGTATGTACCCTGACCGGGAGTTGAACCCACAACCTTGGTGTGTCAGGATGATGCTCTAACTAACTGAGCTACCCAGCAAGGGCCTTGGTTTTAGCTCTTAATTATGTGGAGTTGAAAAGCATCTTCTTGAGCTGGACCTGATACCGTGAAAACCAATCTCATAAAAAGAACTTTGTCCTTTATTTTGCACATGGGGATGTTTTAAGAAGTTCAGGCATTTTTTCTGGGTCAAATGATGTTTTACACACATATAAAACAGCTCGTGGAATTAAAGTTATGATAATAGCAACAAAATTTAGAGCAGAAGAGTTGGATATAAAGTAATGGGAATGTCACAGAAAGTAGAGCAGAATGACAAAGAGATGGAAAACAGGAGAGAATTATCAGAAAACTAGAGGGCCCGTCTAGGACCTGAGTTTCAGGAATTGCAGAAAGAACAGAGGAAACAGGAGAGGAAATCCTCAAGAGAAAAACAACAAAAAACTCTGAAGAGCTTTTATTATCATAGTGAGGTCCACTAAGTCCCCAGAAAATTCAATGAAACTTGGTCCATGCCAAGTTACACAGGCAGGAAATTTCAGAACAATAGGGACAAAAAGATGAAGTTACAAGATTCCAAAGAGAAAAACAAGTTTTCCATAGTCACACACACACACACACACACACACACACACACACACACACACACACAGTCTGGTTGTGATGTTAAATCTTGAGAGAGAAAAGAAATGGGCTCTGTTACAATGCAAAAAGCACTATGCACCAGAATGTACTTTTTTGGGTGTGCTCTGGTTTTGCCTGCCCAGAACTGTACCTCATCTCTTTCTTCTGGGAGCAGGTCCTGTTCCTCTCTCCCCTTCATATACCATGTGTTTCAAATGGACGCTCTCCAGTCTTACAGGCACCCACCTCCCTGGCGGGGTTGTGTCTGTCAGAGCTTCCCCCGTGATTGTTCAACTCAGGCTAGAGAGAATGACTGCCGTCCTGCTGGGGGGTAAAGATGGGAGATGCTATAGCTGTTGGCCACCATGTCTCCAGTGAAGATTTGAAACGGTGGAGTTCAGACAGAGAAGCGGAGCTGAGAGACTTGGCAGTGTCTGAGTCCTTGGATGCAGCTGTCCCTGAGACCAGTGCAAGCTAGGCCCTTGCACATTCCGTGGCGATGTGAGTCCTCCAAAACAAACAAAGCACATTCGTCTGAGCTGGGTTTCCATCACTCGAAACAAAGACTTGTGCCCAATACAGAAAAGTGAGAAGGCGACTATACTTACTTGTGTAATAATTAATAATTATACCTGACACGTATGGAGACTTCCCATGTGCCCGGCAGTGTGCACATGCTTAGTGTAGTACCTCATTCAATCCTTCCAATAGCCCCTTGAGGTAGGTCCTACTCTCATCTTCATCAAACAGATGCCACCTTGTTCATGCTTTGTCTTTGTCTTCTGCTGACGGCTCTTTCTCCCTAGCTCTGCCTGGCAAAATCCTATTCACCTTCAAGACCCACTCAGAAGTGTCCTGCCTGCTCCTTCATGAACCCCTCATCCTCAAAGTGGGGGTTATTTCCTAGCCTCTCCGTGTCCTCACGGCATATGCACAATATTATGAAATCAAGGGCACGGACTCTGTTTGGGTGAAGTTCAAATCCTAGCTCTGCCATTTACTTGTTTGGACAAGGGTCTGAACACATCTGGACTTCAGTTTCCTCACCTGCAAAGTGGGGTGAACTGGTACTGCCTTATGGGATTATTGTGGGTAATACTAGTAAATGAGGTAGCGCATGCACATAGCACAGTCTTAGAATGCTGCCTGCTTTGTAGTGAGCATATAATAAGTCATTTAACTATTGTGATTTTAAAAAAATATTATTTTATTTTATTTATTTATTTTAAAATATATTTTTATTGATTTCAGAGAGGAAGGGATAGGGAGAGAGAGATAGCAACATCAATGATGAGAGAGAAGCATTGATTGGCTGCCTCCTGCACACTCATTACCTGGGGATCAAACCTGAAACCCGGGCATGTGCCCTTGAACGGAATCCAACTTGGGACTTTTCAGTGCACAGGCCGATGCTCTATCCACTGAGCCGCACCAGCTAGGGCAGCTATTGTGATTATTAACATACAATCTTATCCTCAAGCAAGTAGCTTACATTGTACGCCTTAGGTTCTTTATAAGGTGGAATAACAATAGCCCAGCCTCACTGTCGTGAGAGTTAACCTGCTTGTTAAGCACCTGACATGATCCTCAGCACACGGCCAGCAGGTGATGTCACCTATTTTGAGAGTTTTCACATTGTACTTTCTGTGGCTGTGTCCTCCTCTAGGCATTGCCACCTTGTGGGAAGACACCCTATGAAATGATCCAAGGGCTGCTCACTCAAGACTTCTCTCCCTGAGGCCCTGGCTGGGTAGTTCAGTTGGTCTGAGCGTCGTTCAATATGCCAAGGTTGCAGTTCAGTCCCCGTCTGGGCACATACAAGAATGAACCAATGAATGAATGCATAAATAAGCGCAACAACAACTCAGTCTCTCTCTCTCTCTCTCTCTCTCTCTCTCTCTCAATCAATCAATAGTTACTGGCTGCATATGAAAAACACAGATCTAGTCACCTTATAAAAAATGTATGCATATAGCTAAGGCTAACGTCAAGCTGATGCCAACCCTTTCAGAGGTTCCCATGCTATCAGTTTGATGAGTTATTCTCACTGAAGCTTTCAGTGTGTGGGTCCTTTCAGTCTGAAGGCTCATGTCTTTTTCCTGTTCTGGAAAAATCCTCACCCTTATTTCTTCAAGTATTACCTCATTGCCATTCGCTCCATTTCAACTCCTGGAGTGCTTGTTCGATGCTCTCAGTCTGGCCTCCATTTCTCTTGATTTTTTTCTCTTTTCCTTCCTTTCTTTTCCTTCCTCTCTTTCCCTTCTGGGCCAACTTCTTAGTATTATCTTTATTTTTCCCCTGAAACTTGATTGTGTTGTAATAGAGCAATAAAGAATGCTTGAGAGCCTACCGACAGTTCATACAGTCTAATGCTTCACAACAATTTTGGGAAGCACATGATATTACGTAATATTAACATGTGACAATACAGAAGGTTTCATAAAGAAACAAATGTTAGCCCTAACCGGTTTGGCTCAGTGGATAGAGCGTCGGCCTGCAGACTGAAGGCTCTGAGTTTGATTCTAGTCAAGGGCATGTACCTTGGTTGCGGGCACATCCTCAGTGGGAGGTGTGCAGGAGGCAGCTGATCGATGTTTCTCTCTCATCGATGTTTCTAACTCTCTATCCCTCTCCCTTCCTCTCTGTAAAAAATCAATAAAATATTTTTTTTTAAAGAAAGAAACAAATGTTAGCCTGGGCCAGTGTGGCTCAGTTACTTGAGCGTCATCCCATGCACTGAAAGGTCGCTGTTTCAATTCCTGGTCAGGACACATGCCCAGGTTATGGGTTCAATCCCTGGTCATATGGGAGAGGCAACTGATCTCTCTCTCTCTCTCTCTCTCTCTCTCTCTCTCTCCCACTTTCTCTCTAAAAATCTATAAAAACATCTTTTATTAAAAAGTAACAAATGTTAAAACTAAAATGTAGTTGTAATTCTTTTAAAAGTCTTCTCCATTTTGAAAGACCAACAGTGAATTAAAATTTAAAAATATCAGAGCCCAGCTGGCAGTGGCTCAGTGGTTGAGTGTTGACCTATGAACCAGGAGCTCACAGTTCAATTCCCCATCAAGGCACATGCCCGGGGTTGTGGGCTCAGTCCCCAGTGGGGAATGTGCAGGAGACTGCCAATCAATGATTCTCTGTCATCATTGATGTTTCTATCTCTCTCTCCCTCTCCTTTCCTCTCTGAAATTCATAAAAATATATTTTAAAAATATATTCGGGGAAAATTGTTTTTTACTAAAAAATTGTGAGAACCATTTGCTAGCATTCGTGTTTTAAGTGCCTCCAGTAAAATATTATGAGGTGGAACAATTTTTCGAAGGCAGGTAATAACACTCAGCTGTGAATGTTAATTTGGTTCAGCCCAAGTGAAGTAAGGGTGACAGAGGCCATTTTGATACATAGCCAGTGACCCCTCCATCTCTAGGGCACTGATCCTCACCCTGCCCTGCCCAAGCCTGGCATAAGGGCCTAACCCCTTTGCCTCCCTTAAGAATCCAGGACAATAATGATGACAACACGGCTGCTCAGATTACACTCAGTAGCGCTGAGATGGGAAGGCCTGACAGCCCGCCAGCACCAACTGCTTTCCCCAGGAGCAAAGCTCCTTCTGCAAGAAACTCACTTACTTTCCAAGATCTCCTAACCTCTGCCACAAACATGTAAAACCTTTTTATTTCTATTCCTGTGTACTAATTATGACTGTAATTTGTGTCAAGAGTTTTTTTTTTCCAGCATATGCTCAATGTATTCCTATTTCCCAACCACAAAGAATGCTGGCTGTACCCAGTGCCCTGGGTTATCTTTTGTTTCTTTAATTGTACTTTGGTTTGTTAGCCACCAAAATGCTTTGGGGCAGAAAGAAAAAGTGGGAAGTGGGTTGCAACTCACACAGTTCCCCCCTCCCCCGCGCCCCCCCTCCCCCGTGCCCCCACACACACTTCTTCTTAAGCTGAGTAACTTAGATCTGCTAACACTAGATCTAATTCAGCTTGCCCCTGGAGAAAATTCAAGCAACTTGGTTCTTATTCAAGCATTCATATCATGGTGTCAATTTCTAGCATGCAACTCTCGACACACGTGTGCTTTCAAAGGAAAAATAAAAGCAAGTAATTTAATTTAAAAATATATATTTTTATTGATTTCAGAGAGGAAGAGAGAGATAGAAACATCAATGATGAGAGGGAATAATCATTGATGGGCTGTCTCCTGCACACCCCACACTGAGGATCAAGCCCACAACCCAAACATGTACCCTGACCTAAAATTGAACCTTGACCTCCTACTTCATGGGTAGATGCTCAACCACCTCAGCTGGGCTAAAAGCAAGTCACTTAAAAATAATATTTTCCGCCCTGGCTTGTTTGGCTCAGTGGATAGAGCACTGGCCTGAGGACTGAAGGGTCCTGGGTTCAATTCCGGTCAAGAGCACATGCCTGGGTTGCAGCTCAATCCCTAGGGGGAGCATGCAGGAAGCAGCCAATCAATGATTCTCTCTCATCATTGATGTTTCTATCTCTCTCCCTCTCCATTCCTCTTCGAAATAAATAAAAATATATTTAAAAAATAATAAGATTTTCCAACAGACTCAGAGATAGAGAACAGGCAGACCATTCTGGTTGGGGTGGTGTTGGAGGGGTTGAGCAAAAAAGAAAAAATAAGAGAAAAAAACACACCAATTAGGCCATCCCAATATTTCAAGCACCCACCATGAAATATTGGGAGAAAAACTTTGTAAAGTATGATTGTCTAACTGCTATGTTGTACACCAGAAATGTAAACTATAATATTGAATGTAAACTATAATTGAAAAAAATTTTAAATACTGTAAAAAATAAAAATAATATTTTCCAATATGTCACTTGATGGATTTTTATAGCAGATTGACGACTGAAAATTCTATCTGGCCCTGGCCAGGTAGCTCAGTTAGAGCATCGTCCCAATATGCCCATGTTGTAGGTTTGATCCCTGGTCAGGGCACATACAAGAAGCAACCAATGAAAGCATAAATAAATGGAACAACAAATTGATGTCTCTCTCTCTCTTTCTCTCTCTCTCATCAGTTAAAAAAAATGATTTAAAAAAAAGAAAATTTTAGCTGGGTTATTTTTGAAACAGATAAACTGAAAGTGTGTTCATCCACAAAATTAAATCAGCCTATGTGGCCAACTTATTTACAAGTTTCTTATTTTAGAGGCAGTAGTTAATTTCTATTCTGAAGAATCCACTCTTCAAGGCAAGTTGTTTTTATTCAGAGTTGCATTTTGTAGACATAGCGCACCACAAATTGTGTTCTGGAATAAGAAATGTGGTTTTTTGGCATCAGTCCATCCCAAAGTCTTGTTAAGATACTTTCCACAAATTAGTGTTATGTGATTTTCAAATTACTTTCCCAGAAAAATAGGGAAACACTATAAACACATTATTCTTACAGATAAAAAGAGATAACATTCAATTACTCTTTTATTCTTTATTGTAAAACATTTTTTAAGTTCAGTATAATTAGATGTTTAGACATTTCTATATTACTAGAGGCCCGGTGTACAAAATTCGTGCATGGAGGGGGGGGGTGTCCCTCAGCCTGGTCTGCCCCCTCTCACAATCCGGGACCCCTGGCTCCTAACTGCTTGCCTGTCTCCCTGCCTAATGGCCCCTAACCACTCTGCCTGCCTGCCTGATCAACCCTAACCGCCTCTGCCTCTGCCCCCGCCACCGCGGCTTCGTCCGGAAGGACATCCGGAATGACGTCTGATGGTCATTTGGCTGTCCGGTCTAATTAGCGTATTATGCTTTTATTATTATAGATTTGCTCACCCACAGGAGACAACTAAGTGAAAACTGCATTAGATTCTTTCAAAAGGTAAATCTTTTTATTTTATTTTATTTTATTTTATTTTTTTTAGGGAGAGTAGAAGAGAGAGGGAAAGACAGAGAGAAACATCAATGTGAGCGAAACACATTGATTGATTGCATCCTACAGGAGCCCCAACCAGGGCCTGTGCTGGGGAGGAGCCTGCAACCGAGGTACATGCCCTTGACCAGAATCGAACCTGGGATCCTTTGGTCCACAGGCCAACACGACACTATCCACTGAGCCAAACCTCAGTGGCTAGGGCTCAAAAGCTAAATCTTAATATTGAACTCTGTTGCCTATCTTTTGGTATCCAGATTAAAATTCATAGAAATGAAATGGAAACACAATGTACAAGAATTTATATCTGCTAGGGTCTTAGGCCACGTATGACAGGAAAGGAAGTTCTGCTCATCTTACTAATTACTCATATTCCGTCTTGAAGTCACTGCTGTCTTTTCTCTCTTCTCGTTTATATGTGGCACATTTTTGGGGGTAGGAAAGGGTGTGAAAGAGGCCAGATCTTATTGGTTTCTGTTCGCGAGACCTTTTTGAACATTTTTTTTTCTTCATCTTCTGTTAATATTGCAGGACAGGTTTCCTTTAGGCTTCGTAAGCCTTTGGTATCTTGGCAACAGCTTCCAGTCAGATTACAGATGCCAATGGGTTGGAGAGGGTCAAATTTAACACAGCACACAGGCACTGGCTGAAGGAATCCAGGAAGCCGGAAGGTGTTACTTAACAGACTTCAAAGGCGTGCTTGGGTTGATTGCCATGTCTGCTGGATAAACGTGGTCCAACAGCCAGCTCTGCAGGGTGAGCTCTCCAGCTGAGTCACATGGCCTGGGTTCAGTATCCCTCGCACAATGAAAGCCTGACTAAACTCTGACTTCCGGGTCTGGCTCCCTCAGCAGGTGGTCTGGGAGCACGGGCCTGCTGGGAAGGTGTTCGGTGGTCTGTGCTGATGCCCGACAACATAGCTCCCTTGCCTAAGCTCAGGACTCCCGTGGTCACTGTGATCAGCAGCTGCCTGGACACTTCCATGTTAGAGAGAGGGATTCAGGCCACCTCCAGGCAAGGCCAGAGGAGGGTTTTAGCCTGGCCTGGTGAGCCTGCTCACCTAACTCTTTCTCTTATCCTCATATCCACTTGTTAATGTGTGTGCTTTTTAAAAGAACTTGTCATGTATAATCATGCTCCTTCCCCCACTTTTCTTTCATTTTTAATAGAGGCATCCACAGCTCTACAGTTAGATGAGTTTTTGTTTTTTTTCTGCAAAAAGCTTTATTGTTTCATTTGGTCCCATGCAGGGGAGAGGGTTCCAGGGTGGTGAAAAGAATGGCTAGTGGTTTTGGGGAGAGGCTCAGGCAAAAGCCAGACACCAGGGGAAGCAGGGGGGCCCCTCAAAGGCCTCTGGGCTCCAAAGGCTCCTGGTGGTGCTTGAGGGGGAGGCTTCCGAAGGAGACACTCCCCAGCCCAGCCTGGGGCCGGCAGCCTGGGGGTGAGGCAGGTGTTGCCCACCTTCCTGATGAGGTTCACCTCCTGCCCCGGAAGTGGTTCTGCAGGAAGTCCCCGAGCTGAGGGTCTGCGCGGGTGGAACCCAGGGCGGCAGCTCCACGGGGCCTGGCTCAGGTGCCTCTCCAAGGCCAGGGCGGCTGCCATGGGCCCTGAGTTTTGCCCCCTCATCTTGGGAGGCTTCAGCGCGTCCTGGAGAGAAGGCGGCCGCCTCGCTGGTTTTCCATCTTTAAGCTGCTCAGCGCCCTCCATTCCTTCACCAACTCTCGGAAGAAGGGCCCAGCCCTCCAGAGCCACATCGTCCGGGTCGGAATAGAAACGCAGAGAGAGGTAGGTGTGGGGCCGCAGATGCAGCCGGCAGGCGGCTGACGGCAGCCTCCCTCTCCCTGGGTGGAATAACTCTGAGGAATTGGGAGCTCCTGCTTGTTTGGCAATAAGAAGTTAAGTTTTTTGCCCTGACCGGTTTGGCTCAGTGAAAGAGCGTCGGCCTGAGGACTGAAAGGTCCCAGGTTCGATTCCGGTCAAGGGCATGTACCTTGGTTGCGGGCACATCTCTAGTAGGAGGTGTGCAGGAGGCAGCTGATCGATGTTTCTCTCTCATCGATGCTTCTAACTCTCTATCCCTCTCCCTTCCTCTCTGTAAAATATCAATAAAATATATTTTTTTTTAAAAAAAGAAGTCAAGCCGAAACCGGTTTGGCTCAGTGGATAGAGCGTCGGGCTGCGGACTGAGGGGTCCCAGGTTCGATTCCAGTCAGGGGCATGTACGTTGGTTGCGGGCACATCCCCAGTGGGAGATGTGCAGGAGGCAGCTGATCGATGTTTCTCTCTCATCGATGTTTCTAGCTCTCTATCTCTCTCCCTTCCTCTCTGTAAAGAATCAATAAAATATATTAAAAAAAAAAAAAAAAGAAGTCAAGTTTTTTAAAAAGACCCCAAAAACGGTGTTGGCTGGTCTCGGAGGCTGAGGATGGCTGAGGTGGTTCCAAAGGTGGTGACTGGAAAAGACATTAGAGGGTGGTCAGAGGCTGAAGCAAGAGACAGATCCAGCCCGGCTGGTGTTGCTCTGTGGTTGAGCATCGACCTGTGGACCAGGAGGTCATGATTCCATTCCCAGTCAGGGCACATGCCTGGGTTGTGGGCTCAATCCTCAGTGTGGGGTGTGTAGGGGGCAGCCGATCAATGATTCTCATCACTGATGTTTCTGTCTCTCTCTCCCTCTCACTTCCTCTCTAAAATCCATAAAAATATATTATTTTAAAAAAAGTTCTGGGACCTTTGAGGGCACTCCAGTTAGATGAGTTTGTTTTTTTAAATATATTTTTATTGATTTCATAGAGGGAGGGAGAGGGAGAGATAGAAACATCAATGATGAGAGAGAATCTTTGATTGGCTGCCTCCTGCATGCCCCACACTGGGGATCAAGAATACAACCCGGGTATATGCCCTTGACCAGAATTGAACCCGGGACCCTTCAGTCCACAGGCTGATGCTCTATCCACTGAGCCAAACCAGCTAGGGCGAGATGAGTTTTGACAAAGGCATACCCCCTGTCACCATCTCAAGGTAAAAAATACTTACATCACCCTTGAAATGTCCCTCTTGCTCTTCTCTGTCAATCTCCCTGCCTCCATCCCAGGCAACAAGTACCTCCCCGGTAATAAATCATAGGAAGAGTTTGGTATTCTGATTTTTGTACACAGTGTTATATCATAAGCAATTGCTCATGGTAATGTAGGGAAGAAATTCATATTGACTGATTGGCAAGTAGTACATGGGCATTATCTTACTTATTTCTCACAACCACCTCGTTGGGTATCAATATCCCCATTTTATAGGTGAGGCCACTGAGGCCCAGATTGGTGAAGTAGCTGAATAGGTAGATTGGGTCATAAGTGGTGGGACTGCTACTGAGAACCAAAGCTATAAGACTCCCAAGTTTCTGTCCCATTCTGCTCATGTTGCCTCAATATAATTCCCTACTAGTGACATTTAAAAAAAAATGCCAAGGTGTAACGGAGGCAAGAGTTGACCTAGAAGGTGTCAGAACCCTGGTAGCATGTCCTCGAAGGGCCCCAAGTTTACCATGGGTGTTGGAGTCTGCTCACCTCTGCTCCTGACTGCATACTGTTCAATTTTCAGGTTGATGTTGAGTTGGAAATGAACTAGAAATCAGTCACAGTGAGAGTATTCACACCAAGGAAATCAACAAATGCTACAAACCAGAGCTATCTGTTCACCCAGTAGCTGGTGGTTGGACAATTACCAGCACACCACTCGTGACCTCCGTCACACTGACTCCTCTTCCCTACACAGAATCACGCACAGTCAGATAAGCCTGCTTAAACAGTCGAATGAGAAAGGCCCAGGAGATGAGTGTGTTATCTGAGTTTGGTAGTCCCCTAGATGAGCGACCTTGAGCAATGAGCTCATTGCTCAGTCACTGTAAACAAGGGGAGAGGCAAGCCAAAGCACATCGAGTTAGGGTCCCGAGAGCACCTCTAGCTGGGGCTTTCTGATGCTTCCAGGCTGTGGTGCAGGACCAGGCAGGTTTTAATAGTCTCTTCGCTGTTAATAATGTAGAAGGCTGCCTGGTGAGACAGAACTTAATTTTTGGTTTGGCAAGAGAAGCTGCTATTTTTAAATTGCTGATTGCTTCTCAGCCTAGAGACGGACACAGAAAGTCATTAAGGGGCAGAGCTGTCCAGGGAAGGATTCCTGGAGTGACCCCTATTAGTTATATAAATGTAAGGCTGGTTTGCCTGCTGTGTGTGTGTGTGTGTGTGTGTGTGTGTGTGTGTGATTGTACTCTTTGTGGCCTGCCATGGGCTGCCTCTCCAAATTGCTGTCTGGATGGAGACAGGAGGACCGAAGAAAATTTGCATTCTGGGAATGATCAGATTAGGATCCCGACCCTTTCCCTTCGAGGGTCAGTGTTATTAGACCTCTCTCCAGAGGTCTATTCTCTTTCTGAAATTCCTAGTAGTTAGCTGTTGTTCTTCTGAACTCATCTCTGTTTTTTCCCCACTGAGATTGGAAGTTAATTTAGAAAAATTAGAAAATACAGGCTCTCTTAAATTATCTTTTCTAATTACTTCTTGAGAGCACAAAGAAAAACAATTGATTTTGTCCTATTTATCTTGTAGCCATCTCCTTACCAAATTCTCTTGTTAGTCTGGTAGTGGATTGGTGCCAAAGGCTGCCATAACAAATGCCATGACAAACTTGGTGGCTTAAAACAGAAATTTTCTCTCCCAGAGTTCTGGAGGCCAGAAGTCCAAACTCCAGTGGCAGGGCCACATCCTGTAGAGGGTGGTCCATCCTGCCTCCTCCAGCTTCTGGTGGCTCTAGGTTAGTGGTCGGCAAACCGCGGCTCGAGATCCACATGCAGCTCTTTGGCCCCTTGAGTGTGGCTCTTCCACAAAATACCACGTGCGAGCACGCACGTACAGTGCGAAGTTGACTTAAAACTTTAAGTAAAGTTTATTAAGTTAATTTTAGGGAACGTTGTGGAGTGAAAGAAGATGTAGTGTCGAGGATTGAGAAAGGTATGTTGAGATGGTTTGGACATATAGAGAGGATGAACGAAAGGAGATAGACGAAACAAGTATACAAGACAAATGTGGATGGGAGAGTTGGAAGGGGTCGACCTCAGCGAACGTACCTCAATCAGATTGAGGACGTTTTTAGCAAAGGCCAGCTTAGGAGTACCCTAATGAAGTTAATAACAATGTACCTACCTATATAGTTTAAGTTTAAAAAATTTGGCTCTCAAAAGAAATTTCAATCGTTGTACTGTTGATATTTGGCTCTGTTGACTAATGAGTTTGCCGACCACTGCTCTAGGTGATCTGTGGCTTGTGGCTGAATAACTCCAATCTCTGTCTGTATCTACACATGGCCTTTTCCTCTTCTCTGTCCATCTCTGCTCTGTGTGTCTCTTATAAGGACATTTGTCATTGGATTTAGGGCCTACCCAGATAATCTTATCTCAATATCTTTAACTTAATTACATCTGCAAAGACTCTTTTCCCAAATAAGCTTGCATTCCCGGGTCCCAAGAGGTGGACATATCTTTTTCGGGAGCTACCATTCAACCTACTGCAGGAAGTTTGATGTGGGGTTTTTTTTCTTCTACTAGAGTTGATTGGGGTTTCCTAAGTAAATAAAACTATCATTCAGCATTCATTAATTCAACAAATATTTCTTGAGCAACTCCTACGGGCCAAGGACTACTATGGGTCAAGGTTTTTAGGTGCTGGGAACACATGAATAAACAAAACATAGAAAAATCCTTGACTTTATAGAGCTTACATTCTAGTGAGGAGAATAGATAATCACAAGAAATAAATACAAAATATACCAGGGGATGATAAGTTCTATAAGAAAAGTAAAGCAAGCTGAGGGATAGAGGGTAACTAGAAGGGCTATTTTAAAATATATTTATTGATTTCAGAGAGGAAGGGAGGAGAGATAGAAACATCAATGATGAGAGAATCATCAAACGGCTGCCTCCTGCATGCCCCCTACTGGGTGTTCCACAACCCAGGCATGTGCCCTGATTGAGAATCGAACTGTGACCTCCTGGTTTATAGGTCGATGCTCAAACCATTGAGCAACACCAGCTGGACTAGAAGTGCTGTTTTAGATTCATTGGTTGGGGAAGGCCACTGTGATCAGTTGACATTGAGAAATGATTTGATCATGTGAATCATCTGAAGGACATTCTTGGCAGAGGTAAAGGTCCCCATGTGAGCTTGATGTGTTTTGGGGATAAAGAGTTAAGTAGAAAAATGACAAGTTTTAAAGTATTGCTCTGAATGCTGAGTGGAGAATAGACTATGGGGCAGGGCAAAGGTGGAAGCACTTGGAGCCAAATTAAATAATCCAGGAGAAAGATGATGGTGGCTTGCACTGATGTGGTGACTGTGGGGGTATGAGAAGTATCTAAATTATATATATATATACATACACACACACACACACACACACACACACACACACACATATATATGTATATATATATATATTTAGAGATATATTTTAAATATGTTTTCATTGGTCTTTAGAGAGAGAGGAAATGAGAGGGATAGAGAGATAGAAACATTGATGGGAGATAAATATTTTCAATAGGCTGCCTCCTGCATACCTCCCCACCCCCCACCGGGGATGGAGCCCACAACCCCAGCATGTACCCTGATGGGGAATTGAACCAGTGACCTCTTGGTTCATGGATCAGTGCTTAACCACTGAGCCACACCAGCTGGGTTAGAGATATATTTTAAAGACAGAGCTGATAGCATTGCTGATGGATTGGAGAATAGAGACACAGGAGGAGAGGAATCAAGATGGATACAATATTTTTGACTTGAGCAACTAGATGAATGGAGCTGTCACCGATGAGATGGAGAAAATTGGGAGAGGAGCAGGCTTAGCAAGGAAAATCAAGATATCCTGATTAGGTTACGTTTGAGATGCCTATTTGAACTGCCAAGTGAAAAAGTTTAACCAACAATGAAATTCCTTGTCTGGAGGTCAGGGAAGAGGTCAGAGCTGGTGATATAAATCTGTGGTTGTCAGCATAGAAATGGAATTTAAATCCATGGAACTGGATGAAATCACCTAAGAAGAGACGGTAGCTAAGAAGGGGTCCAAGGACTGTGTCATGGGGACCTCCAACATTTAGAGGTTAGAAAAGAAGGGAGGCTTTGTCAAAGAATACTAAGGAAGAGAAGCCAGACAAGTAGAAGGACCAAGAGTATGGTGTCCCAGAAGTAAATGAAGAAAGGGCGTCTGGGAGGAGGAAGTGATCATCTGGTTCATAGACCTACACTCAACCACTGAGCCACACCGTCAGGGCTTTTGAAAATTATTTTGTTTTGTTTTGTTTTTAAATATTTCTTTATTGATTTCAGGGAGGAAGGGAGAAGGATAGATAGAAACATCACTGATGAGAGAGAATCATTGATCGGCTGCCTCCTGCACACCCCCTACTGGGGATTGAGCCTGCAACCCAGGCTTGTGCGCTTGGCCGGAATCGAACCTGGGATCCTTCAGTCTGCAGGCTGATGCTCTATCCACTGAGCCAAGCCGGCTAGGGCTGAAAATTATTTTGATATAATCCTAGACTTACAGAAAAATTTTAAGAACAGTACAGTACAAGGTATTTCATATACAATTATTATTTACATTTTGCCCTACATAATTATAATTCTCCCTTTCTCTCTGTCTCTCTAAGTCTTTCTCCATGTTAAAACAAAGACTCCCTCCTTTATAACCACAGAACAATGATAAAATCAGGAACTTTAATATTAGGGTATTATTACTACCTATATACAACCCATATTCAATTGTCATTAACTAGAGTTCCAGTGCACAAATTTGTGCATGGGTGGGGTCCGGCTGGTCCAGCCCCAATCGGGGCAGATTGGGGGCCCAGACTGTTGGGAGGGGCTGTGGTCAGTGGGCCGGACAGGAGGGAGGAGCTGCGGGAGGTTGGCCAGCCAGCCCCACCCCCGATCGGGCCGGTTTGCTGGCTGCAGTGGGCACCATAGTGACCGGTCGTTCCAGTCATTACAGTGTTCCAGTCACTGGCTTTTTATACTAGTACTAGAGGCCGGTGCACGAAATCCGTGCATGGGGGGGATGGTCCCCTCAGCCCAGCCTGCACCCTCTCCAATCCAGGACATTCTTCTCACAATCCAGGACCTCTGGCTCCTAACTGCTCACCTGCCTGCCAGCCTGATCACCCCTAACTGGCCCCCCTGCCAACCTGGTCACCCTCAACTGCCCTCCCACCAGCCTGGTCACCCCCAACTGCCCCCCCTGCCAACTTGGTCACCCCAACTTCCCCCCCTGCCGGCCTGGTTGCCCCACACAGCCTGCTGTTTGTTCGTTTGGTCGTCCCTCACTAACCCCCCTGCCAGCCTTGTCACCCCACTCAGCCTGTTTGGTCATCCATTTGGTTGTTTCGGATGCGACGGCCCCTGCTTTTTATATATATAGATATACAGATTATTATAGTAATGCCACTTAAAGCTATCTCCTGCCTGCCTCACCCCCCCCCCCCCCCCCGCCACAAAAAAAACCAGGGCCAGGATCTAAACCAAGAACATAAACTGCTTTTAAATTGCCTTTTAAAAAACTCCCTTTATCTGGAAAAGGTCCTCAGCCCTTATTTGTTTTTCCCAACTTGGCATTTTGGAAGAGTCCAGGCTGGTATCTTGTTAGAATGTTCCCTCAAATGGACTTGCCTGATGTTCCCCTCATGAATAAAGCTCAGATTGGGCATTTTTTAGCAGAAAACATCACAGAAGTGAGCTGGTGTCCCTCTCCAAAACTTAGGAATGTACCTTGATAAACTGTCAGCTATCCCAAACATGGTGAGGTAAACTTGGATATTCAATATAAGTGGGGTCCAAAGTTCCTTCACTGCAAAGATACACATTTTTTATATTTATTTTTTTAGAGTTTACCCGGGGGGATTTAAAAAAAATAGCTGTCTTTTTTGTTAGTGGGGGGGGAGTGGAAGGGGGGGGGGTTGGGCCCTTCGTTTGGGGGGGAAATCGTATTGTGGGGCCCCCGGTCCCCGCCCCACTGTGGATTGGCCAAACACACGGATATAGCCCGCCGGGGAAAAAAAAAAAACCCGGGGGGGGGCTACACTCCTACAAACCATCTTTCTGGGGGGGGGGGACCAAACCCCCGGATAAAGAAAAGGGGGGGGGGGGGGGG
>NW_005871486.1:311567-356448 GCF_000147115.1 Myotis lucifugus
ATGCCCCGACCCAGGAATCAAACATCAAACCCCAGGGTCGATGCTCAACCCACTGAGCCACATCCTGCTTGACTGAGGACCTTATTTCCATTGATATTTTTAAGGAGAGGGAGGAGGGGGAAAGAGAGAGAGAGAGAGAGAGAGAGAGAGAGAGAGAGAGAGAGAGAGAAAGAGAGAGAGAGAGAGAGAGAGAGAGAAACATGCCTCCAGCATGAGCCTAGACTAGGCTCAGGATTGAACCAGTAACCAAGGTATATGCCCTTGGCCAGGATTCGAACCTGAGACCCTTGATCCTCGGACTGAGGCTCTAACCACTGAGCAACTGGCCAGGGTGACCATTTTGTTCAATTTGTAATTAATAAATATATTTGTGGGACATTATTTTGAGGTCACTTAAATATTCTGTTCCTCATCAAACATCTGGTCTCATACTTTTTTAAAAAAATAATAGAGCTTTGCCTTGACTGGTGTAGCTCAGTGGGTTGAGCATCGTCCTATGTACCAGAAGGTCGCCAGTTCGATTACTGGTCAGGCTTCGGGCTCAATCCCTCGTGCGGGGCATGCAGGAAGCAGCCAATTGATGTTTCTCTTTCCCATCGATGTTTTTCTCTCTCTCTCTTCCTCTCCCTTCTTCTCTCTCAAAAAATCAATAAAAACATATTTCATAACAGTAATAATAATAATAGCTTTAAGCACTTTCCAATCTCTTTTTGATGATTGGGGATTCAAGTTGTATAGTTATTTTTGGGTCAGGTCTCTGCCTGTCTTCTGCATTCTGGGAAATTTTATCACCTTTTATTTAAAATTCTCCAAATGCATTTAAAAAAAAACGTAAGCAGTCATTATGAATGCCAATAAGTCTTTCTCCGTTCATTTTAACCAGCATGCTAGTGTTGTTTAATGGATTGCAATAACTTCAGATTTCTCTAAGGACACCAACGGGGTCCATTACATTATCTTTTTACCTCCAAGGCCTTTTTTTCCTACTTGTATATCTTGGTCCTCTGCTTTGATGTGGCAGGCTTTCCTCAAATGCTTGGCAAGCCTTGCTGGTGTGCATTTCTAAGAAGGCGGCAACGCAAAGGCTCTCGGGGACTTGTGAGAACTTGCTGGAGGTTTTCTGACTGGAGTGGGAGGGCCGTCATGGTGCTGGAGGAGCTCCGAGGAGAGATTTATGTCGGGCAGGAGCTCCCACCCTCACTGTGCTCACTGTCTCCACAGAGTTTGCTTAATTGCTTTAGAGACGAGCACTCACATCACAGCCTGCCCTTCTGTGTGATGGAAAGGCGTCTGGGAGGGACGTTCAACGAGTACCGACATTTACAGCCCGTTTCTGACTCGAGTCCTTTATCCCGCTCTCATTTCCCCGGCAGGAACGTCTGAGAACTCTGTGAGAAAAATAGACTCTCTCTCTCCCTGCAGCCTCCTCCTCGCACATTCATATTTGCTGCTTTCTCCAATATGCTTCATCAGTTAACTCTTGGCCAGCATTTTCCATCATCCTGGAATTGGTTGACTCTAGTTCACTGATAAATGAATCCCCACCTTTTAGATGCCGATATATAATTTTTCATCCTCACCCGAGGATACGTTTTTCATACATTCTAGAGAGAGAGGAAGGGAGAGAGAGAAACACCGATTGGCTGCCTACCACATGCACCACCACCAGGAAACGAACTGGCAATGCCCAACCAAAGGTGCCATGCCAGCTGGGGCATTACTTTTCCATTTTCTAGGTGAGGGTGTCTATGCAGCAAAATTGACCCTTTTGAAACACAGCTCTGAAATCCTTAAATATTTTCATGATTTCCTGTTAGATAAAAATCAAAGTTAAGGGCCAAGAGACATATGAAAACATGCTCAAAATCAATGATCCGAGAGATGCAAATCAAAACAACAATGAGGTACTATCTCACACCTGTCAGAATGGCTATCATCAACAAATCAACAAACGACAAGTGCTGGCGAGGATGTGGAGAAAAAGGAATCCTTCTGCACTGCTGGTGGGAATGCAGACTGGTGCAGCCACTGTGGAGAACAGTATGGAGTTTCCTCAAAAAGTTAAAAATGGAACTTCCATTTGACCCAGTAATGTAGGACTATATACCAAGAAATCAGAAACACCAATCAGAAAGGATATATGCACCCCTATGTTCATAGCAGCACAATTTACAATAGCTAAGATTGGGAAACAGCCTAAATGCCCATCAGTAGATGAGTGGATTAAAAAACTGTGGTACATCTACACAATGGAATACTACGCTGCTATAAAAAAGAAGGAACTTTTACTATTTGCAACAGCATGGATGGAACTGGAGAGCATTATGCTAAGCGAAATAAGCCAGTCGGAGAAAGATAAATATCACATGATCTCACTCATGTGTGGGATATAATGATCAACATAAAGTGATGAACAAAAATGGATCCAGAGATAAGGTGGCACTGAGCAGACCACCCAACCTCAGGGAGAAGGCATGGAGAGGGGGAGGGTTAGAGATCAACCAAAGGACTTGTATGCATGCATATTAGCATGACCAATGGACACAGACACTGGGGTGGTGGGGGCTTGCCCTTGGGGGTGGGAGTGGCGGGAGGGGTTAATGGGGGAAAAAGGAGACATATAATACTTTAAACAACAAAAAGAAAAAAATCAAAGTTAAGATTCCTTCGTTTGGAAGACACTAAAATTTTTATTTATTTATTTATTTATTTATTTATTTATTTATTTATTTATGAGAGAGAGAGAGAGAGAAACACACACATCAATCTGTCGTTCCACTTATTCATGCACTCATTGGTTGATTCTTGTATGTGCTCTGACCAGGATCGAACCTGAAACCTTGGTGAATCAGGATGACTCTCTAAGCCACCGAGCTACCCAGACAGGACTATTAAGACACTTTAACGCCCAGCTCCCTACACCTCTCTCACCTTGTCTTACATTCTTGGCTCCAGCAACACTGACGTTTTCTCAGTCCCTTCAAACATAATAATTTTGTTCTTTTTTAAAAAATATATTTTGTTGATTTTTTACAGAGAGGAAGGGAAAGGGATAGAGAGTTAGAAACAACGATGAGAGAGAAACATCGATCAGCTGCCTCCTTCACACTCCCCACTGGGGATGTGCCCACAACCAAGGTACATGCCCTTGACCGGAATCGAACCTGGGACCCTTGAGTCCGAAGGCCGACGCTCCATCCGCTGAGCCAAACCGGTTAGGGCTAATTTTGTTCTTAATATTACGTATTCTAAATAAAATTCTGGTTTCAAATGCAACAATAAGAATATTTAACTCTTGGGCAGAATCACCCAATTTACACCATTTGTGTTTCATAGCCTGTACAAACACATGTTTAAGAGAACAATGGAAATGCTGTACCAGATTCAGCTGCTTTTATTTCACTTCTTGATATGCACGCATTCTATCAGCATGGCTTACTGATGAATAAGGAAGGAAATGAAATAATTACTACTACTTATCATAATGTTAATCTTAATAATAACCACCACTGCTAATAATTCATATGAAATAATTACTGATGAATAAGGAATGAAATGAATTTTGAGTTGCCCTATCTCAGAACAAGTGGCTGGTTAACACAGGAAAGTAACATGAGTAAGAAGTGATAGGATAGGGGTTCTCCAGCCACTTGCGTTTCTGAGAATGCTACTGGCCTCTTTCTGCTTTTGAAACAGGTTCTGGGTTTGAATAGGAACCATGACCCCTCGGGACTATCAGAGCTCACCCTTCCTCGGGCGTGGAGGTAGCTCACTTTCTTTGCTCTTGCTGTGAGTCCACTAGAATTCTGGGTCCGCAGCCTCCTGAACACTGTATGCAAATGAGGGCGGCAAGGAATGGCAGTCACATGGTGCTTATCTGCTCTGCTCATGCACAGGCTCCATCATCCTCAGATTTCTTATACAAAACACAAGTTCAAAGATGAAATTATTAAGAATTTCAAAGGGGCGACAGCAGAGCACTAAACCAAGCCTGGGGCCCTTCTGAAGATGGGGTCTTGTGAAACTGCAGAGTTTACACGCCTGAAAATGCCGCTATCTGGAGGTCCTCCAATTATTGTGGTTCTTTTTAGAATTTGAGGCACTTAGTGCCTATTTGTCCCATTTTGGGGTCAAATCTCCAAATCAGGTACACCAGGAATTTCCCATGCAATTTCTGTTATACTTGCTTGGCAAAGTCTGCTGATTGTCCCCTCTTCTCTGATAATAGAATTTCTAATATTCAACTGGGGTCTCCTAGAATAAAGACTACATTTCCCAGACTTCCTTGCAGCTAATGTGGTACATGATGCTCTGGCCAATGGGACGGAGATGGAAGTATCCTATTCTTTAGAGACTCTTCGTAAGAGTCTTAAGTGTCTTAAGTGTGAACTCTTCTTTAGAGACTCTGGGTATCCCTTTCACTGTTTCATTTCTTCTTGGAGTGTAAAACTGGCTTCTTGCATCTTGAGGTTAAGACCAAGCAAAGTGGGGTCAAAAACAGAGGAAACCTGTGTTCTGACAACAGAATCTGGACCACCGCCCTGACGAAATTGTTTTGGGCTTAGTGCATTAGCAGCTAAACCTAACCCTAATAGACATAACTTTTTTTGTAGCTGTCTTTCCCAATAGACCCAGCTCCATGAGGACAAGAACCCATCAGCCCTGACTGCCCTGTTCACCATTGTACTATAAACACCCAAGACAGTGTCCCACACACTGTGTTTAATAATCGAATAGATGAATAAATGAGGTGAGAAAACTGAGGGCCAGAGCAGTTGATTAACCTGCCCAAGGTCACACTGGATACCTGGTAGGAGGCAGTTTGATTCCAGGTCTACCTGCCCTCAAGAGTCATGCCCCTAATACTCTACTCCATTGACCAGGCTAACTCTCAGGGCAGCCCTCTTCCCGTTTTTCTTGGGTCTGACACTATTGAATGACTTGCAGTTCCCCTAAACACTTCTTGCTGTTTCATTTCTTTGGGTTTTTGCAAAGCTGTTCCTTCTGCCTAGAATGCCTCACCCACCCCTCCCCACCTTGCCTTCTCAGCCTGGTGAGCATCAGCACATCTTTCTTTTTTTAAAAAAAAATATATATTATTGATTTTTTACAGAGAGGAAGAGAGAGGGATAGAGAGTTAGAAACATCCATGAGAGAGAAACATCGATCAGCTGCCTTCTGCACACCCCCCACTGGGGATGTGCCCGCAACCCAGGTACATGCCCTTGACCGGAGTCGAACCTGGGACCTTTCAGTCCACAGGCCGACGCTCTATCCACTGAACCAAATCGGTTAGGGCAGCACATCTTTCAAAACCCAGCTCACATGTCACCTGTACCTTCCAGGAAGAATTGACCTTTCCTTCCTCTTTGCTCCTACTATATTCTGTACAGATGTCTATGAACCTACAGATAATATTTTACTCTACAACAAATTACAACAGTTGTACAGTGTTGTGCTCCAACTGTAATCCCTCCATAGGCCAGAGCTAGGCTTTATTTATCTCTGAATTCCAAGGACCAGGAATACAATAAGTGATTGAAATATTTGTTGAATTGTTAGGATCCTGATAGAAATTTATAGATAAGGAAATTGATCTTAAGACAATATTAGCCTGGTCTATGTGGCTCAGTGGTTGAGCATTGACCTATGAACCAGGAGGTCACAGTTCCCCGTTAGGGCACATGACCGGGTTATGGGCTCCATCCCCAGTGTGGGGCATGCAGGAGGCAGCCAATCGATGATTCTCTCTCATCATTGGTGTTTCTATTGCTCCCTCTCCTTTCTTCTCTGAAATCAATCAATCAATCAATCAATCAATCAATATCCTATATAATGAAAGCCTAATATGCTAAGTGTCTGACCATTCGTTCAACCGTTCAACCAGTCGTTATGACGTGAACTAACCACCAGGGGGCAGATGCTCCAACCAGTAGGTTAGTTTGCTGCTGGGGTCCGGCCGATTGGGTCTGGGCGAGAAGGGCCGGACATGCCGTGGAGCCCTCCCGAGGTCCCTCCCGGGCCCTGATAGTGCACCAGTGGGGTCCCTCGGCCTGGCGTGCACCCTCTTGCAATCCGGGAACTCTTGGGGGATGTCAGAGAGTCGGTTTCGGCCTGATCCCCACAGGCCAGTCCAAGGGACCCCACTGGTGCATGAATCCATGCACCCGGCCTCTACTATCCTATATAATAAAAGGATAATATGCAAATTGACCCTAACAGCAGAACGACTGGGAATGACTGGTCACTATGACACACACTGACCACCACGGGGGCAGATGCTCAATGCAGGAGCTGCCCCTTGGTGGTCAGTGTGCTCAGCCACAAGCCAGGCTGACAGCTGCCAACACAGCGGTGGTGGTGGGAGCCTCAGTGGTGGTGGTGGGAGCCTCTCCCGCCTCCTCAGCAGCACTAAGGATGTCTGACTGCAGCTTAGGCCTGCTCCCCACTGGCAAGTGGACATCCCCTGAGGGCTCCGGGCTGCCAGAGGGATGTCTGACTGCCAGCTTAGGCCCGATCCCCTGGGGAGTGGGCCTAAGCCAGCAGGTGGACATCCTCCGAGGTGTCCCAGACTGGCAGAGGGCACAGGCCAGGCTGAGGGACCTCCCCCCCCAACCGAGTACACAAATTTTTGTGCACTGGGCCTCTAGTATATATATAATTTCTTTATTTAAGACAAGATTAAGCACTGTTACACAGCCAAATCTAATTGGGGCAAGAATGCAGGTCTCCTGGCCTCAATTTTTGTATCTTTTTGCTAGCACTGCCCTAACAAAGTCTCACAAAGTGGTTGTTTTAAACAACACAAATGCATCGTCTGAGAGTTTTGGAAGCCAGAAGTCTGAGATCACAGTGTCAATGGGGTTGGTTCCTTCTCAGGGCTACGAGGAAGAATCTGGTCTGTGCCTCTTCCCTGGCTCCTGGAGGTTTGCAGGCAATCTTCAGTGATACTTGGCTTATGGAGTCAGCACCCCAATCTTCCCTTCAGCTTCATATGGTGCGCTCCCTGTGCGCACACCTGTCTCCGAATTTCCCTAATCATCTCACTTTAACTTGATTACCTCTGTGAAGACCCCGTGTCCAAAGAAGGTCACATTTTGAGGTCGTGGGGGTCACATCTTCAACATGTGAATTTTAGGAAGACACAGTTTAGCCCGTAACAGTTTCTTAACTGCAAAATGAAGGCCTCTGCCTGGGTGGTTGTTAAGGTCACTTCTGCCTCCATGCGCAGGAAAAGGAAGTGGCTGGCCCAAGGCCACATAAATAGTGGCTGGAGCGGGGATTCCAAACCCTGAGCTTTTAATCCAGACAGATTTACGATGCCCAGTTCACGGGAGGGAGCCTTCCTTCATGGGCTCCCTCTGTTCCGGGGTCAGCCCTCGGCCATGTCTCTTGTCCTTGCAGCTGTTCTCGGCCTCCTCCCTCCCTCATCCTCTGGCGGAGCTTTCTGTACCATTCTGAGCTGCAGCAGTGAGGCCCTGGGCAGGAGCCCGTCAGCTGCCTGTCTGTCCCACCCTCAGACCCAGCAGGGAAACAGTGAAGCCCACAGCTTGCTTCTCCATAAATATTTGTTTTATGAATGTATGCTGGGTGGATGAGGCTGCGTTGCTGAAATCCTCAGACTGAGGATTCCGCGGTGAAATCCACAGTGAAGGGAATTTGTGCCTCACCCCCTGTGCTGAGGGCAGGACTCCTCTAGGCCTCTTCTGAGCCAGGCACCTGAGCAGTGGATGGGTGATGACTGAGGACTCATCGGCATGGGTGGGCCCCTGGCACCCTCACAGACTCCCCAACACCCCAGAGCAATGCTGCCAGAATTATAGGTGTGACCAGGGTCACTACCCATCTCTAAACTTTAATTTTACCACCTGTGAGAATGCAGACAAAAGTACTTATCTCTTACCATTGTAAGAAATAGTTAACAGTCAATGGGCTCTTCCTAGGGGTCAGGAATTATACTAAACCTGGGGTTGGCACACTTTTTCTGTGAAGGGCCAGATAGTAAAGATTTTAAGAGGTGCAGGCAAAGAGCCAAAATTGAAGCTATCATGTAGGTACTTATATAACATAAGAGAAAGCAAATTTCCACTAATTTTTTAATGGATTTATAAATGTAAAAACCGTTGTCAGCTCCTGGGCCGCATAAAAATCCACAGCAGGCCAGATTCGGCCCGGGGGCTGAAATTGGCTGACCCCTGCTCTAAACACATTAAGTGTAATGAATGGCTCAATTACTCTTCCTACGAAGAGGATGAGGTGTGTGCTACCTTATCCTTGTTTTAGATGAGGAAACCAAGCCCTAGGAAGGTTAAGTAAGTTGCCCCAATTCACACAATTTGAATTGGTGGAGCTGGAATTTGAACCCAGGCAATTGTTTCTGGAGTTTGTCAGCTTAACTCCTTGTTGTCCAACAAACCTAATGCACATGGAGGATTTGGCGTATATGTATGTGTGTGTGTATGTGTATATATGATTTCTTCCCTTTCTCCTCTCAGCGGTGCCAGACTGGTAAAAAGATATTTCCAATGCAGGATAATAAGTACAAAGCGAGAGGAAAGCATGAGACTTAGGGAGCAAAAGGTCCCCCAACATTTCCAGTTTCATGCCCATTACCTCCCCATAACGCGGTGACTCAGTGAGAGCAGATTTTATTATCTCTCTCTTCTACAAATGCGAAGTGAAAACTCAGAGAGGTGAGGTGACTTGCCCAAGGTCACACAGCAAGGGCATGGCACAGCCAGGATTAGGGCACCAGTCTCTTGAACTTGTCTAGAGTGCATCTCCCATCACAGTGTCCTTCAGGCTCAGTCCAGGACTGTGACCTCCTCTGCTGGTGAACACGTTATCCAGGGCCTGGCCTGTAGAGAACAGCACGTGTGATCCCACCACGGGTTATGCATCAAATCCCAGAATGTTAGAGCCTTGGAGGTGGTAAGTGGTAAGTCCAAGAGAAACCATGAGGGAGTCCTCCTACTTCCAGTATTCCTCTGAGTTCCAGCATTGCTGGCTGCTCCCATTATTCCATTTAATTCCACAAAAGACTTCAGGACCTTTCACTTACTCATCTGTGGGTGTAACAGTAAGTCTCAGTGAAAGGAGCAAAGACTGCTCCTGCCAATCCTGACTCAACACTTACCAGCTCTATGACCCTGATCAAGTTGCTGCACCTTTCTGGGTCTTACTTTCCTTTGTAGGAAAATGGGATAATAACACCTATCTTAACAGCTGTTGGAAGAATCAAAAATAATATTTGTTTGTTTCCTTTTTTAATCTTCACCCGAGGATTTTTTTCCATTGATTTTTAGAGAGAGTAGAAGAAGGAAGGAAAGACAGAGAGAAATATCCATGTGAGAGAAACATCCATTGGTTGCCTCCTGCACGTGCCCTGACCGGGGCCCAGGCCGTGAAGGAGCCTGCACCTGAGGTACGTGCCCTTGACCAGTCCTTAGTCTGACACTCTACTAGGTGTACCGGTTAATAATGCGGATTTTGTAATAAAAGAAAACACGGTAATTTCAAGGGAAACATCAAAAGTGCTTTATTCAAAGTAATGTCCATCGCTAGCTACACATTTCTCCATCTTTCAGGTAATTTGTGGATACCGTCCCAATAGAACTTTTCTTGTTTTGAGGCAAACCATTCAGAGACCCAATTTTCCACTTCTTCGTACGTTTTGAAGTGCTGCTCAGAAAGTGCATGTGCCATCGATCGGAACAAGTGGTAATCTGAAGGAGCAAGGTCTGGTGAATACAGCGGGTGGGTTAATACTTCCCAGGCAAGATCTTTTAACGTGTCGTTAACTGGTTTTGAAGTGTGTAATGGTGCGTTATCATGAAGCAAAATTACTTTGCCATGTCTTCTGGCCCATTCTAGTCGTTTTACAATCAAAGTGTGGTTCAAATTGACCTAGATGTTCTTTGTCTTTCACATCAAAATCATCACTTTTAAAGTGTTTAAACCAGCGTTCACAAGTATCTTGAGGTGGAGCATGTTCACCATAAGCTTCCTGAAGTATATGATAACTTTCAGCAGCACTTTTCTTCAAAATAAAGTAATGAATTAAAACCTCACGCAAATGTTCTTTTTTTGGCACGAAATTCGACATTTTTTAAAAAACATATTTTATTGATTTTTTACAGAGAGGAAGGGAGATAGTGAGTCAGAAACAACAATGAGAGAGAAACATCAGTCAGCTGCCTCCTGCAGCACCCCCCCACTGGGGATGTGCCAGCAACCAAGGTACATGTCCTTGACTGGAATCGAACCTGGGACCTTTCAGTCCACAGGCCGACGCTCTATCTACTGAGCCAAACCGGTTAGGGTGAAATTCGACATTTTTAAGCATAGAAATATCGATGATGTTAACACCTTCAGAATATTTGACATATGAAGTTTTGAAGCTGTTGTCAATACAACCAAATAGCATACATATCAAATCGCATATATATCAACAACAGTGTAACTCCATCTATTGAAAAAAATCCGCATTATTAACTGGTACAACTAGTATCCACTGAGCCAAACTGGCTAGGGCCAAAATAATATTTGTATGTCAAGTTGTTCTCAGTGGTTACCACTAAGGGATAGGATTATGGGAGACAGGAATGTTTTATAGACTCCTATAATTGTAAATATTTTATAATAGTCATATATTACTTTGTAGGTAGGAAAGTATGTAGGGATGAATATCATATAAGCACATATATAG
The DNA here is from genome assembly GCF_000147115.1 of Myotis lucifugus. Lineage (NCBI taxonomy): Eukaryota > Metazoa > Chordata > Mammalia > Chiroptera > Vespertilionidae > Myotis > Myotis lucifugus. The sequence goes on from NW_005871486.1 coordinate 322,276, forward strand.
GCTAAGTGCATATAGTAAGCACTGAATTTACTTGTTTGTTTATATATTTATTCAACAAACAGATAGGGAGCACCTCCTGTCTTCCAGGCTCTAGCTACAGAAGGGTACCTGGGATGGGAGCCCTACGGAAGTTCCCAGTGTGATTCTCTGGGTGAGGGGGGAATGAAGTGCTGTGTGCAGGTGGCAGGGCCAGTTGGGGAGTGTGAGCCTCTAATTGTCAGTTAAAGGTGATGGAGACACAGGGGGAGGCAGGCACCCAGAACAAAGGGTAGATTTTATGGATTAGAGCTTGCCGGAGGGCAGACCAGGAAGGTAGTTTCCCACATCGAACTGATTTTTTTGCAGGATTAGAAGGAAAAGAGTTCTTTGTTTGAGGATGGCTCACTATGTGTCAACCTCTCTAGCAGGAAAGTCAGGGCCATAATATTTAAGCCCCAGCAAGTCATCCTGGTTGGGAGGAACAACTCTCAGAGAGGCTGGGCTGTGGCCCAGATGGAGTCGAGCTTCCTTACAGATTTAATTGTTAAACCTAAAGCCATCAAAGTTCAGGAAGAAAATATGAGAATATGTTTATAAAGTGGGGTTCAGGAAAGTGTTCCTAACAAACACAAAACTATGATGTAAAAGATGGATTCATTTAATGAGGAAAAAAAAATTAGAAGTATGTATTGCAAGAGCCCAAAACTAAGTTTTAAAAATGACATATTGGGCCCTACCTGGTTTGGCTCAGTGCATAGAGCATTGGCCTACAGACTGAAGGGTCCCGGGTTCAATTCTGGTCAAGGGCACATGCCCGGGTTGTGGGCTCGATCCCCAGTAGGGGGCATGCAGGAGGCAGCCGATCAATGATTTCCTCTCATCATTGATGTTTCTATCTCTCCCTCTCCCTTCTTCTCTGAAAGCAATAAAAATATATATGTATTTTAAAAATGACATATTGGGAGTAACTATTTATAAAATACTAGAGGCCCGGTACACAAAAATTTGTGCACTGGTGGGGAGGGTCCCTCACCCCGACCTGTGCCCTCTCACAGTTTAGGACCCCTCAGGAGATAACCACCTGCTGGCTTAGGCCCGCTCCTTGGGTGGCAGATGGCAGGCCCAAATCCCACACTGGGTCGCAGATGGCAGGCCCGGATGGCGGTGGAGCGGCCGGCGGATCGCGCTGTCCCGCCCCGCCTGCAATATGCAAATTTAACGGCCATCTTCGTTGGGTTAATTTTCATACTCTTCTGATTGGCTGATGGGCATAGCAAAGGTATGGTCAATTAGCATATTTGTCTTTTATTAGTGTAGATATGTGATATACACAGTGTAAGAACAGCTCACCTAAAAACAAATGACAATAAAAAATAAAGAAAACAAATAGGCAATTCACAAAAGAAATGGTTGAGGAGAGAGGTCAATGGGGGGAAAAGGAGACATATAATACTATATGTAATACTTTAAACAATAAAAAAATTAATTAATAACCTGTCAAAATGTTAATGGAAATGGAATGACTCCATTTATAAATCATTATTTACCCCCCCAAAATTACTTGGATTTTAAAAGTGTTTTAAATAGATGTCTTATATTTGGTTTGTTTAAGAAACAGTCTGTTCCAGAAAGTCTATGGCTAATAAATGAAAAACGAAAACACACACACACACACACACACACACAAAAGAAATGGCTGAGGAACATAAAAAGATGTTTAGAACCCCTGCTGTGCAAAGTGATGAAAAATCCAATGAAAGAATACATTTATTTATATATGTTTAAATAAAAATTATATATATATTTTAAATTATATATATTTTAGGTGTACAATATGATAATTTGATATACATATTCATAGTGAAGTGATTACTATAGTCAAGCTAATTAACATAATCTCATGTAGTTACCATTTTTTGTGTGTGTATGATGCATGTACCTGAAATCTACTCTCTTAGCATACACACACACACACACACACACACACACACACACACACACACACATTTGTTGTTGTTGTTAATCCTCACCCAAGGACATATTTTTCCCCATTGATTTTTATTTATTTATTTATTTATTTATTTATTTATTTATTTTTAACATACATATTTTTATTGATTTCAGAGAGGGAAGGAGAGGGATATAGAAAGAGAAACATTAATGATGAGAGAGAATCATTGACTGGCTGCCTCCTGCACTCCCCACACTGGGGACCCAGCCCACAGTCCAGGCATGTGCCCTTGACCAGAATCGAACCCAGGATCCTTCAGTCCACAGGCCGATGCTCTATCCACTGAGCCAAATAGGCTAGGGCTCCCCATTGATTTTTAGAGAGAGTGGAAGGGAGGGAAGGAGGGAGAGAGAGAGTAACATCCATGTGAGAGAGACACATTGATAGGTTGCCTCCCTGCACACCCCCAACCAGAGCAGGGATTCTGCAACCCAGGTACTCGCCCTTGACCGGGAGGTGAACCCTCAACCCCTTGGTCCTTGGGCTGACGCTGTAACCACTGAGCAAACATTCCAGGGCTCTTAGCATATTTTAGTGATCAGTACAGTATTATTATTAAGTATAGTCAGTCATTATGCCAGTACATTAGACCTCTAAACTTAATTCAATTAAAATTTCTCCATATAAGTGAGATCATGGTACTTGTCTTTCTCTGTCTGGCTTATTTCACTTAGCATATAGCAAATGTCCTCCAGGTTCACTCATGTTGTCACAAATGGCCGGATTTCCTTCTTTCTCATAGCTGAAGAACATCCATTCATCTGTCAGCAGGTACTTGGCTGTTTCCATATCTTGGCTATTGTGAATGATGCTCCAAAGAACATGGGAGTGCAAATATCTCGGAGAACCTGATTTCATTTCCTCTGGATAAGTACCCAGAAGTGGGATTGCTGGGTCATCGGGTAGTACTATTTTTTAATTTTTTGAGGAATCTCCATACTGTTTTCCATAATGATGGCGACTTTATTTTTAATATATTTTTTATTGATTTTAGAAAGAGAGGAAGGAGAGGAAGAGAGAGGTAGAAACATCCATGATGAGAGAGAATCATGGATGCCCTTCACTGGGGATCAAGCCCACAACCTGGGCATGTGCCCTGACTGGGAATCAAACCATGACCTCCTGGTTCATAGGTCGATGCTCCACCACTGACCCACACCTGCCAAGCAATGGTGAGTTTTTAAAAATTTGTTTGAAATATTTATGAGCACATACTAGAATTATAACTTTAAAAAGAATTTTAAAAGCATAAATGTTCTCCTATAGAATAAAGCGGTAATATGCAAATTAACCCTCACGCCATAACACTGTCACAAGATGGCAGCGTGCACAGCAGGGGTGGGGCTGGCTGCTCCGCGTGCCTGCCGTCGCAGTTCCCTCAGCCCCGTGGGAGGGTGGGAGGTCCAGCGGCTGCTCCACGCTCCTGCCACGGGAGTTCCCTCAGCCCTGCCGGGGGGCGGGTCCCAGCTGCTGCTCCACGCAGCTTCCACTGGAGTGACCAGGCCAGAAGGAGAGGGCAGTTGGGGGCGGTCAGGCCGGCAGGGGAGCAGTTAGGGGGTGATCAGGCTGGCAGGCAGGCGAGCAGTTAGGAGCCAGCAGTCCCGGATTGTGAGAGGGATGTCCCTGGGGGATTGGGCCTAAATCGGCAGTTGGACATCTCCCAAGGGGTCCCAGATTGGAGAGGGTGAAGGCTGGGCTGAGGGACACCCCCCCGCCCAGTGCACAAATTTTGTGCACCAGGCCTCTAGTTTTAAAATAAAAGCACTAAAGAGAAAATTTTAGCAGCTCCCTACATCACCAAGGTCTGCTTTCTGTTTTTGTTTGGTTTTTTTCTCTTCTTTCTTCTCTTCTTTGTTTTTTCTATTCTTCTTCTTACTTTTAAATCCACTATTATTTTAAAATATATTTTTATTGACTTCAGAGAGGAAGGGAGAGGGAGAGTGAGATGGAAACATCAATGATGAGAGAGAATCACTGATCTGCTGCCTCCTGCACGCCCCACACTGGGGATTGAGCTCACAACCTGGGCATGTGCCCTGACCAGGAATTGAACTGTGACCTCCTGGTTCATAGGTCGACGCTCAACCACTGAGCCATGCTGGCCGGGCTCCACTATTATTTTTTTAAAACTTTTTTTTAAAGCTCATAAGGACTTTACCATGTTTGTGCAGTGAGGGGCCCTAAAACTTAGTGGTGGCAAACTGCTTGGGTTCAAATCCCAACTCTGTGATTTGATTGATTGATTGATTGATTTAGTGAGACAGGGCAAGAGAGAGAAAGAGAGGGTGAGATACATCCACTTGCTGTTCCACTTATTTATGCATTCATTGATTGCTTCTGGTATGTTTCTTGTATGTGCCCTCACCCGGGATCAAACCCATAACCTTGGCACATCCGGACAATGCTCTAACCAACTGAGAGCTACCCGACCAGAGACTCTAACTCTGCTATGCACTAGCTGTGTGACTTTAGTAGCTTTCCTAACTTTTTTCTCTGTAAAATGATAATAATAGCAACTCCCTCCTAGGGTTGTGGTCAGGATGAAATTCATTAATATGCATCAGGCCTGTAGGGCAGTGCTTGGCACAGTTTTATAAATGAAGAAATGAAGGTAAGCCATAGGGATCCAAGCCCACATCCATTGGCGTGGCTCCAGAGCCCGAGTCCTCAAAGCCTTCCCCCCTCCACCCTCCCTGCCACAGCCCTATTTTGGGAGTCCACCTTTGGCTTGGACTCTGGGGCAACCTGGGGAGGTGGGGCTGGGAGAAGTTCCCCTCATGGTCCTTCCTGTGTTGCTTCAGCTGGTGAGCACAGCAGTGTTTTCCTTAATTAAGCAGAAGACAGTCTTAGGAAAACTAGAAGCGGATCCTCTGCTCTCCAAAATCCTCAGAATTTGTATGCTGGTTGTAAAATTAACTTGTGCAAGACCTAGGAGGGTCTCGGGGTCCTGCGTTTTGTGGGGGACTCATTTCCGTCTTGGCCTGAGGATCTGCAGCTCTTTCTGCTAAGATAGCAGCAAGGGTAGGCGGGCTGGCGGATACCCCGCAGGTCAGGGTCCCATTAACCGCCCCTGCAGGATGGCCTGGCCCAGAGGCAAAGAAGTGAAAGAGTGCTCCCTTGGAAAAGTTGCTTTGAAAATTGTGTTTTTAAAATATTGTCATTGTTTTGCTTCAAAAACATGTTATTAGATGCTTATAGAAAAAGAGCAGATGGAAATTCATTTATTTATTTTTTTAGTGCAGTCACAGAGGGAATGTGGCAAAGTCCAAGGCTTTCTTTGTGCTGCCCCTACATGTACTGCCCCACCCCCTCACTCCTCCACTCCTCTCCTTTCCCCACCCCCTCACCAGGTGTGCCGGAGCTCTGGGGCCTGGGGGTAAAGCCTGCAGTGAGGTAAGAGGCTAGGGCCACCTGGTTGAACTGGATCTGCTCCTATTCTTACCCAAAGGCCTTTTCACACCAGGACCTTTCCAGGACCCAGGCTCCTCCCCCACCGCCTCTTGTTCCTTGTAATTTTGTATAATGATAATGATTTAATTCCTGGGGTTTGTATGTGTGCAGAATCTGTGTGTGCATTGGGGAAAGAAGTCTGGCTTCTACTCCACTGAAAATAAAGAATAATAAGCCACAGTCCTTGCTGGTGTGACTCAGTTGGTTGAGTCCAGGGTTCAATTCCCAGTCAGGGCACATACCCAGGTTTCTGGTTGATCCCTGGTGGATGGGCTTTGGGGAAGCAACTGATCCATGTCTCCTCTCTCTCTCTCTTTCTTCCTCTCTCTGTAAAAATTCAATCCTATGTAATAAAACCCTAATATGCAAATCGACCAAACAGTGGAATGACCAGTCACTATGACATGCACTGACCACCAGGGGGGCAGATGCTCAATGCAAGAGCTGCCCCCTGGTGGTCAGTGCGCTCCCCACAGGGGGAGCGCTGCTCAGCCAGAAGCCGGGCTCATGGCTGGTGAGTGCAGCAGCGGTGGTGGAAGCCTCTCCCACCTTCACTGCAGGAGGTAAGGTGCCAGGGGTCCCGGACTGTGAGAGGGATGTCTGACTGCTGGCTTAGGCCTGATCCCTCAGCCAGCAGGTGGACATCCCCCGAGGTGTCCCAGACTGTGAGAGGGCATAGGCCGGGCTGAGGGACCTCCTCCCCACTAGTGCACAAATCCATGCACCAGGCCTCTAGTGAAAATATATCCTCCAATGAGGATAAAAAAAAAAAAAAAAAAAAGAAGAAGAAGCCACAAAAATCAAAACACATGCACAAAAAGACGACTTTGAAAGCAATATTTTATTCGGGTTTTGCTTTTGCTTCAAAAGGTAACACATGCTCTAAACAGCACGAAATGGAAAAAACAGAATGAAAATGTAGCTACTCACCACACCAGGGGCCAGCCAACCTTGTTGTGAACAGTCTGCTTCTTCTCTTTCGGTTACAGGACGCCTGTGATGTTTATTTACCCCTCGGGCTGGGTAGACAGCCCACCTGTCACTGTCGCTGCGCACTTGTGTAATGAAGCGCCCTCTCTATACCTCCCTCCCTCCAGGGTGGAGAGAGCCTTGGAGTTAATGTCAGCTCTGGGAGGGTTCACCCCAGTGGCTGGAGCTAAGGACTGAACCATGACCAGTGTCAGTTTGTGACTCTGCTAATGGGAATAATAAGTTGACCAGATTTCATCTGGGCTCTTTGACTCAGTGGAAAGACTCCCAGAGGGCAGAGCAAGACCCCCTTTTCCTTCAGCTCCCTTAAAATACACTTATTCACCCACTTGTTAAACATTAACTAACTCCCAACCCTGCCAGGTTCTGGGGCCTCAGAGGTGGGAAGCCACAGTCCAGGGCCTTCCAAAAGCTATCAGCTTACTGGGGACAAAGGAAAAGGAAGAGACAATGGCCCTGGTCCGTGCGGCTCAGTTGATTGGAGTGTAGTCCTGTACACCAAGAGGTGATGGGTTCAATTCCCTATCCAGGCACATACCCAGGTTGTAGATTCAATCCCTGGTCAGTAATTAGGATTAGGGTTTCTCTCTTTTTCTCCCTTCCTCTCTCTAAAAATCAATTATATATATATATATATATAAAAGCCTAAGCGACCATTCGACCAGTTGCTATGATGCGCACTGACCACGAGGGGACAGATGCTCAACGCAGGAGCTGCCCCCTGGTGGTCAGTGCACTCCCACAGCAGGAGTGTCACTCAGCTGACCGATGGGCGCCAGATGCTGGGATCATGGCTGGCAAGCGCAGCTGTGGAAGCTCAAGCCTCTCCCGCAGACACTCCCCCTGTGTGCCCCGCCCCCCAATCCAGATCAGGACCGGGATCCAGACAGGAATCAGGACTGACTGGGCATGAGCCTGGGGCCACTTCTGGGTCATGGGGACGCAGGTATTGCCCTAGGGCAGGTGCGTGGAGACTGCAGCAGAGCCGCAGTGAGCCTATCGAGCAGCGGCGGCAGGCACAGCGGGGCCGGGATGAGCGGGATCAGTGCAGTGCCTGGCCCAGACTCCAGCTCTTCCCGGGCCACCTGCCGCTTCATGCACTACTACATCCCTCAGGGCATGTCCGACTGCTGGTTTAGGCCCGATACCCGCAGGCCAGGCCAAGGGACCCCACTGGTGCATGAATCCGTGCACCGGGCCTATAGTATTGTCATAAGAGACAATGAATGTCACTAAGGGGCACCCCAGGAATGTAGGGAGAGGGAGGTGAGAGAAAAGAGAAAGAAGGGCATGTAGCAGAATCCCAGAACGTGTATGGACCATTTAAAAAAGAACATTATAATACCATTTTCATTTGGAAAATACAAAACAAAAAAAGTTATATTTTTAATCAGACTATGGCAAGTAAAACGGGAAGAAATCTGGTCTTGCTTTGCTGGTGTGGTTCAGTGGTTGAGTGTTGACCCAGGAACCAAAAGGTCACTGGTTCAATTCCCTGTTAGTGCACAAGCCTAGGTTTCATGTTCGATCCCTGATTGATGCTCTCTCACATCAATGTTTCTCTCTCTCTCTCTCTCTCTCTCTCTCTCTCTCTTCTTTTCTCTCTAAAAAAATCAATAAAATAAGAAAGAAATCTGGTCTTAGGGCCCTGGCTGAGTAGGTGAGTTGGTTAGAGCATGGAGCATGATCCCTAACTGATGTTTTTCTTTCACTTAAAAAAAAAAATCAGTTAATAAAAATTTTGAAAAAATAAATCTGGTCTTGGAGCTATCACAAGTCTTTTCTTATCAGTGATCCCAAATCTGGTGAGGGTGAAAGGGAGCAAGACCTTGCCCCTTTCTAGAGGCCAATCAGGAATGGGTGGGTGTGACCTGTTTTGTTTGGTACCAGAAGGGTGGGGGAGGTCTTCCTGATGAAGAAGCAGAGAGAATCTAGACCCTGTGGGTGGAAGGGAGAGCTTGGCAACTCTCCCACTAGGCTGCCCCACATACACATTTTAGGCTTTGTGGGCCACAGAGAGAGCTGGAGGGAGGCGGTATTGAGAGGGGCAGTGGCAAGACATGAGGCTGGGAGATTGCCAGGGCTGGCACCTAGGACCCTGAGTCCTTCTGACCTGTGTCCCCAGGGCAATGGGAAGCCACAGAGAGTACTGGCCAGAGTTCCTGGGTTAAAGGCCACAAAATTTCATTCTAACTCTTAAGGAAAAGGACACTCTTTTTTTTAAATATGGGTGTGTGTTTTTTAAATTTATTTTTTGTTTTTGTGTTAATCCTCACCCAAGGATATTTTTCCATTGATTTTTAGAGAGAGTGGAAGAGAGAAGGAAAGACAGAGAGAAACATTGATGTGAGAGAAACACATAGATTGGTTGCCTGCTGCATGAGCCCAGATCAGAGCCTTGGCTTGGGAGAAACCTGCAACCAAGGTATGTGCTCTGAACCGGAATTGAACCCAGGACCCTTTGGTCTGCAGGCTGACACTCTATCCACTGAGCAAATCGGCCAGGGCTTTATTGATTTTTTTAGAGAGAAAGAGAGAAACATCGATAAGAGAGAAACCTCTTCAATTGGCTGAGTCCTACATGTCCCCCAATGGGGTTTGAGCCTGCACCCCAGCATATGCCCTACCAAGAACTGAACCAGCAACCTCAGTGCACAGGTTGATGCTCAATCACTGAGTCACACCAGCTCGGCAAAAGGCTCTCTTAAAGAGAGCTGGAGGACAACCAACCTGGCCCAGGGAAGAGGAAGAGGGGGTCACGGCCACAGGAATTTGTGTGCTAGCTCTCTAGGACTCAGGACAGCTTTCTTTACGGGCTCCCACCCTGTGCCAAGCATTGCTCTGAGCCCTTCACAGGAATGAGCCTATTTAATCCTCAAGTGGTGAGGCCTTAGTAAGTGTGACCTGTCGTTCTGATACCCCTGCACAAGTGAAGACACCCAGGCCCAGTTCTGTGACTTGCCCAAGTCACACAGTTTAGTGAGTGGTGGGGCTGAAACTCAAATCTAAGTAGTGTGGCTCCTGAGCTCACAACTGAATCCCTACTCCAGTAGTCGACAAACTCATTAGTCAACAGAGCCAAATATCAACAGTACAACGATTGAAATTTCTTTTGAGAGCCAAATTTTTTAAACTTAAACTATATAGGTAGGTACATTGTTATTAACTTAATTAGGGTGCTCCTAAGGCTTAGGAAGAGCCACACTCAAGGGGCCAAAGAGCCGCATGTGGCTCACGAGCCGCAGTTTGCCGACCACGGCCCTACTCTATAAAGCTGACACCCATAGCAATCGATTCAGCATTACTGTGCATCTTCACTCAAGATTAAAATTCCCAGGAGAGAGAGCAGTGTGGGACTCATGCTCACCTATTTGATTTTAGAAAAATCACAAGATATGGGAGTCTTAATACATTAATGTCCCATCAAAATCACTTCCTTCTACGTAGAAATGCTCCAAGGCTTAAGTTTGTTCTATTTTCTCCTCTATCTACATTAACTCCCTCCCTAATCTCATCCAATCACATGATTTAAATACCATTTGTATGCCAGCAACATCTCATCTCAAATTTGTAATAAATTTTTAAAAATATTTTTTTATTGATTTCAGGGAGGAAGGTAGAGGGAGAGAGAGAGAGAAACATCAATGATGAGAGAGAATCATTGATCGGTGGTTTCCTGCACGCCCCCTCCTGGGGTAGAGCCCGAGACCTAGGCATGTGCCCTTGACCTGAATCGAACCTGGGACCCTTCAGTCCGCAGGCTGACGCTCTATCCACTGAGCCAAACCAGCAAGGACTCAAACATAAATTTTTACAGATTTGTAGTATACCATATTTTTTATAATTCTTCAAATTATATTTATTATCTGGATTAGAACACTTTAAAAAGGCCATATTCTTTCAGTATCATAAATCTTTAAAGATTCTATTAGTGGGTCTAGTATTGCAAAATAAAATAATTTTGAAATTTAGTTTGGGGTTTTGGAAATCACAATAAAATGATTCTTCCTCCTTTTTCTTAGCATATTCTACATGAGCAATAGCATCAATGTTGAAATGTCACTAGGCATCAATAACCTATTTTTCATAAATCTTGCTTCCTTTTTAAAACAAAGAATACCTTAAGGTTGCCACTGTCTTCAAGGGCATTACATATATTAAATTTTGGTTCCTATATGATTCACTTATAAGATTTTACCTAAATACCATTTCATATTAATGATGAGCAAATACATTTAAAAGCTGAAATTTGCTAGAGTGTACTTGGCATTGTAGAATCAATTTCTTTATTAATATTAGGAGTTCCTAAAAAGGGCTTTGCCTCTGCCTTTTGAGTTTTTAGTGACATTGCATCCACTTGACTTTCTCATTGTGAATTCAACATTTGAAAATTTGTGTTTAAAAATATGTGTTCAAGCCCTATATGGTTTTCTCAATGGTTAGAGTGTTGGCCCTTGGACTGAGGGTTATGGATTCGATTCTGGTCAAGGGCATGTACCTCGGTTGCAGGCTTGATCCCCACCCTGGTTTGGGTGCGTGCAGTAGGCAACCAATCAATGTGTCTCTCTCACATCGATGTTTCTCTCTCTCTGTCTCTCCTCCTCCCTTCCACTCTCTCTCAAAATCAATGGGAAAAATATCCTGGGGTGAGGATTAACAACAACAACAACAACAATAAAATTGACTGAAATTTTGCTCTATAGTTCCTGGATTCAATGATGTAAAAAACCTTTTTACCATGAAATTCACTATCAAGTATAAAGAACACAAAAAAACAAAGAAGAAAGATTTCCCTAGAATTATTTTTTAAAGATCTTTTGTTACAATCCATTATAGTTTCCCATGCATTTTTGTTGCATTGTCATATTTCTGGCCCCTTGGGTTATTTTTGTCTAGATTCAGTTTCTGTAAGTAGTCTACTGAGAATGTAAAATCTTTCCCTAGTCGAGTCATCTGCTAAACAAATTGCCCCAAGATGTTCACATATAGATATATTTGCATTTTGGAAATCAACAAATCTAAAAGAATTGCTATGTCTCCAACATAGCTTGCTCCTGGCATTGTATTTAAAATAATTGAGTAATGTCTAACATTTCTTATTTTATTTAACAGGATCTTATTCATTGTATCTATAATTTTAATTATTTAATTTTGTCTTTTATTCCCTAAACAATGTGTAATATTATTTTGTGTCAGTGTTTATATTTTGCATAAATGTTCTGAAATAATGGTATCAAATTTTGCTAGGATTCCTGCCAAATAAAAAACATTTCCCATTATCATACTCATTAACTTTCTTGGATGAGCTTAGCTAGTCCCTCACCAAAAATTGAATCATAAGTATCATATGTTCAAAAACAGCACCCAATGTTTTTTTCTCATTTTCACATGGATATATTTTTGGAATTAGATTTCAATTTGGTTGGTGTACATGTCACTTTTTTTATGTTTATTAGAAATAGCAGGAAATGCTGCCAATCTTTGCTTTCATTCTCATTCTAGTGTTGATTTGATTTTTTTATAGTTTTGTCTCGACATTACAATGAGACAAAATCTCCTTTGAGGTAGATTTAGTGATTTTTCTTCTCTCTTCAAGAACTGTGAGTATTGCCAAAACCGGTTTGGCTCAGTGGATGGAGCGTCGGCCTGCGGACTGAAAGGTCCCAGGTTCGATTCCGGTCAAGGGCATGTACCTGGGTTGCGGGCACATCCCCAGTGGGAGATGTGCAGGAGGCAGCTGTTCGATGTTTCTCTCTCATCGATGTTTCTGGCTCTCTATCTCTCTCCCTTCCTCTCTGTAAAAAAATCAATAAAATATGTTTAAAAAATAATAATAAATAAAATATATTTAAAAAAAAAAAAAAGAACTGTGAGTATTAAGTTTTCTGTCTTGTTATCTGAAAACTTAACATTTCTTCTTAAAAATGTATTTATTTATCTTCTTCTTTTCTTTCTTTCTTTTTTTTTTTTTTTGGCTTTGTTTGTTTCTTGGAAACTTATTATTTCCTACCTGAGATAGATAATTTTTACCTGCGTTGCCTGTTTAATATAGAAAGTTATGTGGTCAGGTTTCTGATAGGCAGGAAGTACATTTGGTTTAATGGATTCTTTGTTTTGTTTGTTGTTGTTTCCTCTTCTAGTATTTCTTGAATTCCATCAGTTACGGAGTGTAGAAGTCCAAGGTAAACTCAAATCCCGCCCCATTAGCCCATCAATCATGTGTTAGTGCTTTGTTTTGCTAAAACTAGTGCCTCTGAAGTGTTTTCTTTTCTTCTGGCAGTCCATCTAATTTTCGAGAAAGTTGGTCATCTGGAGGAGTCTCCATTTTGATGGCCAGTGGAATCAAAATGCTTAAGACAGTGCCTAGATCATTGTAAGCAACTATATCACTATATCATATTTAAAAAAAAAAAATTTTAACAGCTTTCTGATTTCTTTTTTTCTGGACCTCATGATGTTTTAAACAATGTTTTTCCAAATTCCTGGAGAGAAATAATGTCATGATTTAGTATTTTATATTATTACAGCACTAAATTATTATTGATATTACATGCTAATAACCTTTAACAGTAGTTACTGTTTTAAGTAATGAAATCTCCATAGCAACAAATAAATAAACAATTGCTATAATATAATTAGCAGATCATTATATAACAATCTTTAAGTTATATCTGTGTAATTCCTTGTGGATTTTCATTTTAATTATAAGAGACAGTTTATTTAGAAAGTTGCAGAGGTAGTAGAAGTGAGCCAGCTGAGCTGCGTAGCTCAGGAAACAGGTTACAGCAGCAAAAGAAGGGCCCTTGGAGCTTAGGAGAGAGAAAGGCAAAGGTAACCCACACGGGAGAAGAAGGGTGTGGCTGACAGGAAAGGCAGGAGTGTGCCCTGAGAGGGAGAGGGAGCCTTTTGTAGATTTTTAATGGGAGATTCATGCTGGCTATTACACAGTAATTTGTTATAATGAAAGTACTAGTAAATTTAATTGGAAACTCAACAATAACCTCATTGTACAGAAACAGCAGATGGTGTGAATTGTAAGTTAAAATATGTCACATTTGGCCAGGGCAATAATACCAATGGGATTCTTGTGTTTGTTTGTTTGTTTGTTTGTTTGTTTTTTAAGATTATTACTGATCAATACTGTAATAAAAAAAGCAGCTGTTATTCAGCTGTTATTCAACTTATTTTCTTTTTTCCTTTTATGTATTTAAATTATCTTAGATGATATTAGAGTGACAAGATTTTTTTGTCAAAATGAAATGATATAGATTGACTTTGTTAGAAAAAGACACTATTGTTATTGTTTTAAATTTTGTTTATTGATTCTTTTTTTATTTGTTGATTTTTAGAGATAGAGGAAGAGAGAGAGAGAGAGAGAGATTTGTTGTTCCACTTATTTATGCATTCGTTGGTTATATGTGCCCTGACTAGAGATTGAACCCACAACCTTGGCGTATAGGGATGATGCTCTAAACAACTGAGCTACCTGGCCAGGGCTTAGAAAAGGACACTTTAATATATACTTCAACATTGTTGCAATACAAATAACTGTGGAGTCAGGAAAATTATAATAAAATATTATAAAATTGTTTAAATAGCAAAGATATTGCCCGACCGGTGTGGCTCAGTGGTTGAGCATTGACCTATGAACCAAGAGGTAAGGATTGGATTCCTGGTCAGGGCACATGCCCGGGTTGTGCCGGATCCCTAGTGGGGGATGTGCAGGAGGCAGCTGATCAATGATTCTCATCATTGATGTTTCTATCTCCTTTTCCCTCTCCTTTCCTCTCTGAAATCAATGAAAAAATATATATTTTTAAATAGCAAAGATATCTACTATTTGAATGACATCCCCTTAGATAGGGTGATGTTATATAGTGTTCAGCCTTAACTACAATACACAGAGACTCTGCTATGCAGGTGATCAGATGGAGATGGTGATGAATACCCGGGGAGAGGACACCAATCCCAGATAAGAGGCATTTTACCCTAATCCAATGACAATTACTGCCAGGAAAGGTTGGGAGGAGAGATGAGAGGAGGGCTACAGATAGAGCCTCTCTATTCTCATTTTCTCTGACTTGAACTGAGCCCTTTAAGCAACCTAGTCTTTACTCAAGCTTACTCCTGCCTTAGGTTTTTGAAATGCAGCACCATCTTGGTTCATCAATTCTCTCTAAAAGCTTTGAAGTTGCTTTTCTTCTACTTTCCTCAAGACCATAATCCAAAGGTATAATGATATACCTTTGGATTGCTTTTCTAGTCTTTCTCCCTACTGTCTTGTCATTCATTCATTCAATAAGCACATCAGGTGCTAGACTCTGGAGGTTTGAAGATGGACCAATTATAGTCCCTGGTCTCTGGGCCTAACGGAAGACTCAGGCAGGTAGATTTACAATATTTCAGACCATTTTATAAATACTTTACACAGGTTATCCCATTTAGTACCTGCCACAAACTCAGTAGTGGATTGGAGGAAAGAATGTGGGTAAAGGAGGTGCAATGACCTGAGGTTCCTGGACTGACTGGATGAATCAGAAGCCTAGTAGACTTTTTCTTGGCAACTGGGTAATAGTAGTGCCACTTACAGACATGGGGATACACAGTTGGTTTGGGGAGGAGGCGTGAGATGATAAGTAAAGGCCCATACAAAGTGTGGAAGAGTCTAATAAGCATTTGGTGACTATGAGAGACATCTGTACTAAACACTTAAGTTTGAGCATAATTAGCATAGAAGTTATAGCTGCATAAATAGAATCACCCAAGGAAAGACTGATAAAGAAAAGAGAATCCAAGATTAAAAACATGAATAACAGCAACATAAAAAATCCAGGCTATATATTCTAAGATTCTTTCAGTTGTAAATAATAGAAAACCAAAGGAAACTGACTTAAACACAAACAAAACAAAAAAAATTTCTTGACTCAAAAGGACTGGCTTTGGGTATGGCTAGAACCATGGCCTCCGTGTCCTCAGGTCGCCATACTTGCCTTCATTTTCCTGTTCTTCTCAGGAAGGCTCTTCCAACAAGGCAGCAAAGATGACAACAGGCAGAGGCAGACTTATATCCTAACAGTCAACAAAGTCCATAGGAAGAATGCAGACTTTCTCAACAGTTCCAGCCAAAGTCCGAGGCGTGATGCTCAATGGTTCCTATTGGATCATTAGACATTTCCTGAGCCATGACAGTCTGGCCAGGCCAGGGCCATAAGTGTACTCCTGTGCTGGGAATGAGGTCGGTGTCATTTGAACCGAGGTGGGTGGAAGGATGGTTCCCCACAGGAAAATGGAGCCTCTCTTAGCAATTGAAGGGGGAGTGGAGCTAGCATATGCAAAAGCCACCAATGCCCGTTACACAGACAATGGATATACCAGGGAAGCCCAGGAAGAAGTGAGTCGAGGACTAGAAGGTGCACCCCTTGACTCAAGAGGTGGTATCACTGGAAGCAAGGAAAAACGAAAGTTTCAAGTAGGCCATAGTGATCAGCGTCAAAGGAGAGATCAGGGAGAATGAGGACTGAGCCATGTTTACTGGATTAGCATTGAGAGATTTTTGGTTGGAATGATAAGAGCAAAGCAAGATTTCAATGCCTGAAGAGTGAGTAAAAGACAAAGATGGGCCCTGGCTAGGTAACTCAGTTGGAGCATCATATAAGAATCAACCAAGCCCTAACTGGTTTGGCTCAGTGGATAGAGCGTCGGCCTGCAGACTCAAGGGTCCCAGGTTCGATTCCGGTCAAGGGCATGTACCTTGGTTGCGGGCACATACCCAGTAGGGAGTGTGCAGGAGGCAGCTGATCGATGTTTCTCTCTCATAGATGTTTCTAACTCTCTATCCCTCTCCCTTCCTCTCTGTAAAAAAATCAATAAAATATATTTTAAAAAAAGAATCAACCAATTAATGCATAAATGAGTGGAACAACAAATCGATCTCTCTCTCTCTCTCTCTCTCTCTCTCTCTCATCAATCAATAAAATGTTTAAAAATACAAAGAAGTAGACTCTTTATGTACATAACTGTTTCACGTACTTTTTCCTGTGAAGGGGAAGAGAGAGATAAGGCAGTAGCCCATAGGTACAGTCTTGGACCTGTTGAAAATAAAGAGCTAGGAATAATATTATCATAGCTCTCATTTATTGAGCACTTGCTAAGTGCTGACCATTTTGCTGTATTTGAACATAAGACTTTGGCCCATGTGTTTTGACTTCAGATGGCGATTTGTCAAAGAAATGGTCTGGAGACAACGGCAATCTCAAAATCTGCACCCACATGCATGCTTCCCATAGCGACATAGATGAACTTTCTTTGTTCCTGTCTAGAGTCAATCTCTGCTCTGGACATTGCCCAAGGACATTGCTCCAGTGTTCTTCCTCCCTTTCCTACATCATCAACGTGTGCTCTCTCCTGGATCATTCTCACCAGTTCACATTCTGCTATTTCTCCCATCTTAAGTGAAACTTTCCACCAGTTACAGCCTCTCCGAAGCCAGTCTCTTCCAAAGAGTTGTGTCTGTTCACTACCTCTAACGTCTCTCCCCTCATTCTGTTTGAATCCCACTCTAATCTGATTTTTGTCCCTGGCATTCCACCGAAACTGCTCTGGTGAAGGTCACCGATGACCTCAACTTTGTTACATTTCGTGGTTAATTGTCATTGTTCCTCTGGTTTGTCACATATGCCCACTCCTCCTTGACGTACTTTCTTCTCTTGGTTTCCAGGATCCCACATCACCTCCTGCCATTCTGTGGGTTCCTTCCCTTCTCTTAGACCTCTTAATGTAGGAAAGCTCCACGGCTTAAGTTTGTACTATTTTTTTCTCTATCTACGTTGACTCCCTTCCTAATCTCATCCAATCGCATACTTTAAATACCACTTATATGCAAGCAATTTCCCATTTATATTTCTAGCCCAGACCTCTTTCTTGAGCTCCAGACTTACTTCTCTGTCTTGTCACCGATATGCTTAAATGATGAGTCAGCATCTCAAATTTAAAATTCAAACTGAACGCCTAGTCTCTCTCTCCCTCATCCCCCCAACTTCCTCATTCTATAACCTTCTGCAACAAAATGAGGTCAACTTTCCAGTACTCAGGCCTCCAAATCCTCAAGTCACCTAAGTTGTAAGCCAACGTTGGGGGTGGAGGGTGGAACAGACAGTGGGAAGGGACAATAATAATATCTTTTTAGATATTATTAACAATTGCTAGTGCATAATGATAATAAACAGCAGACCAACATTAGTCCTTTTTATTATGACTTAAAAATTCTGCCCTAGCCAGTTTGGCTCAGTGGATAGAGTGTTGGCCAGTGGACTGAAGGGTCCCTGGACTGAAGGGATTCTGGTCAAGGGCACATGCCTGGGTTGCGGGCTCGCTCCCCATTGTGGGGTGTGCAGGAGGCAGCCGATCTATGATTCTCTCTCATCACTGATGTTTCTCTCTCCCTCTCCCTTCCTCTCTGAAATAAAAAAAATTAAAAGAAAAATTCTCTACAGACAAGATACACGATTTCTTACTCTTTATTGCCTAAACCCAAAGAGACATATCTCATTACCATGACCACCACCTTGGTCTGCTATCTTCTTTTATTCCTCCCTTTTCTTTCACTGCCTCCTATCCCACCCCATTCCTTTAATTAGTAAATCCTATTAACTCCACCTTTAAAAAATATCCCAGAATCCAGCTGGGCCAGCGTGGCTCAGTGGTTGAGCATTGATCTATTAAGCAGGAGGTCATGGTTCGATTCCCAGACCAGGTTTCGGGCTTGATCAGGGCCTGCAGGAGACAGCCAATCAATAACTCTCTCTTATCATTGATATTTCTATTTCTTTCTTCCTCTCTGAAATCAATAAAAATATACTTTAAAAAAATCCAGAATCCAGCCTCTTCTTACCACCTCCATAGATGCCTCCTGATACTTTCGTCTGAGCCCCCATTATCTCTTTTTCAGGTTTCCTGTAAACAGCCAGGGAGGTGACTATGCTTCCTTCTATCCTTGCCCCACTTGGTCTATTTCTGACACAATAGCCAGAGTGTTATTTTTTTAAAGATATTTTTATTGATTTCAGAGAGGAAGGGAAAGGAAGAGAGAGATAGAAACATCAATGATGAGAGGGAATCATTGATTGGCTGCCTCCTGCAGGTTGGACCGAGCCTGCAACCCAGGCATGTGCCCTTGACCGAAAAGGAACC
Organism: Myotis lucifugus; assembly: GCF_000147115.1. Taxonomy (NCBI): domain Eukaryota; kingdom Metazoa; phylum Chordata; class Mammalia; order Chiroptera; family Vespertilionidae; genus Myotis; species Myotis lucifugus. The sequence continues at coordinate 340,895 of NW_005871486.1, forward strand.
TGGGACCCTTCAGTCTGCAGGCGGATGCTCTATCCACCAAGCCAAACCGGCCAGGGCCAGAGTGTTATTTTTTAGAAACAGAAGTCAGCCCTGGCCGTTTGGCTCAGTGGTGAGAGTGTCAGCCCTTAAACTGAAGGGTCACAGGTTCATTTCTAGTCAAGGGCACATACCTCGGTTGCAGGCTCAACCCTCCCCAACCTGGGCTCCTGCAGGAGGCAACCAATCAATGTATCTCTCTCACATCGATGTTTCTCTTTCCATCTCCGCCCCCTCCCTTCCACTCTGAAAATCAATGGAAAAATATCCTTGAGTGAGGATTAACCCCCCAAAATAAAAAGAAACCTAAGTCACATCTTGTGGAGACCCTGCTCAACAGTTCCTCATCTCAGTCTTCACAAAGCCTCTGAGGCCCCACAGGTCAGCTCAGCTCCTTAGATCTGACCTCCTCTCCTCCTCTTTCTTCTCTTTCTTGCCCTTTGTGCTCCCAACGAAGGGCCTTTGCAAGAGCTGCCCCCATTATCTGTCAGCCTGGCCAACTCCCTCAAGTGTTTGTTCAAATGTCACCTGGAGGAGGTTTACGGACCCCGGCCGCATTCGTTAAATTCTGCAATCCGTGCTGCTCTCCCCCATCCCAGCAGACTAGTCCCCGTATCTTAGTCTGTGTCTGGTTTTTCCTTTATCTTGAGCACTGTACTCTCTAATGCATTACTTATTATATTTAGTGTTTATTGTCTTTCTCCTGGACTAGAATGTATGTCCCCTGAGGACACTGATGTAGCCCAAGGGAATGGTAACCATACATTTATCATCCCAACCAGGAGTGAAAGGAGATGCTATTTTCTGGGACTTCTTGGGTATAAATGAAGACTTTTCCCCCCAGCAAACTGGCATATGGTCATCCTACCCAAAGGCCCAGACAAAGTCAAATTTTTCACTTGCTTATCGGGAAAACTTTGCAAGGATCCAAATACACACTTGGCAGCAGATCTTCCCATCACACTCTCACCTCTTTGTTTTCATTCTGGCTTTATGATACAGTCTCCCCACTGCTGCCAGAATAACACCCATCTTTCCCTTATTCCTGTCCCCTCCCCCCCTTTAGGAAAATCATTTAATATATATCCTTGGAGTTATAATAAGTATTATTGTAAATTAAAATAATATTTTAATAATGATATTTTATGTGTTTGAGTTTAATTCCTGCAAATGGAACTGATTCTTAATTTAAAATTTTCCCTATAACAACATATGTTAAAGATCCACTCATACAGAGAACAGACTGACAGCTGTCAGAGGGGAGGAGGGTGAAATAGATGAAGGAGGGATGAAGGCAGGTGGAAGAGGGTAAATGGGGGAATAAATGGTGATGGAAGGAAACTAGACTTTGGATGGTGAGCACACAATGCGATGTGCAGATGATGTATTGCAGAATTGTGTGTATATATATTTTTTTATAAATAAATTTTTATTGATTTCAGAGAGGAAGAGAGATGGAGAAATAGAAACATCAATGATGAGAGAGAATCATTGATCAGCTGCCTCCTGCATGCCCCAAACTGGGGATTAAGCCCACAACCTGGGCATGTGCCCTAACCAGGAATCAAACTGTGACTTCCTGGTTCATAGGTCGACACTCAACCACTAAGCCATGCCAGCTGGGCCGTAATTGTATATTTGAAATCTATATAATTTTATGACCAATATAACCCTAATAGATTAAATAAAGAATAAATAAATAATACATCATACATACATACATACATATCCTTTCATGTTGCCTTGTGTACTGAAGCATAGCACTCCACTGAGGGCATCCACCCCATCTCATCTTTTCGCTACCCCAGTGTTGGACACCTGGTCTCTGCAGCCACAAACAAAGCCATGAAAAGCATCCTTCTATGATGTATGGACCCTTGTAAACATTTCTTTGGAATCTAAAATAGGAGGTTGAATTGCTGTATCATAGGATGGGCATATCCTTAATCTGATCAAATTCAGATATGTTGATCCTTAAAATGGCTTAGGGCCTGAGGGATCCTATATGCCTCTCTCCTTGACAACATTCAGATTCTTTGGCTTTTTACTTTTTGCTACTGTAATAGTATGAAGTGGTATCTCACCATGGTTCTAATTTGCATTTTTTCAGATGACTAATATGCCTGAGCATCTCTTCATATGCTCGTTAGCCTTTTGCTTTTCCTTTTCTGTAAATTGCCTGCTTATATATCTGTTGCCAATGTTGATTGGCAGGAATTCTTTGTTTTTTGAGTCATTATCAGTTCTAGTCATTTTCAGTCATTGTAAATATCTTCTCCCACTGTCCTCTGTCTTTTTTATTTTTATTTTTTTTATTTTTATTTTTTTTATTGATGAGAGAGAGAGAGAGAGAGAGAGAGAGAGAGATTTATTGTTCTACTTATTTATGCATTCATTGGTTGATTCTTACTTGTGCCTTGGCCAGAGATCAAACCCAAAACCTTGGCGAATTGGGAGGACACTCCAACCAGCTGAGCTGCAGGGCCAGGGCCAGTCTTCTGTCTTTTAACTTTGTCTATATTGTATCATGCTTTGTAATACCTTCATTTTAATGTGATTAAAATAGTTTATGTTTTTAAAGTTTCACTTAAGAAATACTTAGCCCTGCCAGTGTGGCTCAGTGGTTGTGCGTATCCACAAACAATGGATTCAATTGCACATGCCTGGATTGCGGCCTCCATCCCCAGTGTGGGGTATGCAGGAAGCAGCCAATCGATGATTCTCTCTCATTAATGTTTCTATCTCTCTCTCCCTCTCCCTTCCTCTCTGAAATCAATAATAATTTTTTTAAACGAAATACTTACTCATTCCTAACTCACAAATATATTCCCCTACTGACTTCAGACTTTGCCCTTCACATTTAGGTCTTTACCCCGCTTGGGTCTTCTTTTGTATGCAGTGGTAAGTCATCATCATGTTACTGTGAGCCAGTTCTCCCAACTCCACCTCCTAAATAAACCATTCATTCCACACTGATTGTGGTGCCACCTTTCTTGTATTTTAAGTTCTCATATACTGTGTATATATATATATCCCATGTTCAAAGGCTGTTAAATCGCATTGTTTACCCATATCTTCAGAAAAAAAAGTCACTTCTACTGTCGTGGTAAACAACCTGCTTCCCTGTTTATAATGGTCTGGCCCTCTAGCAACTTCAGCGCGAAATTATAGCTAATTTGCTTACAAACGTCAGGTGGTCATAATAATCTGGCCCCTCAGTGTATACATGGATTTTTCTCTAAGCTTTCTATTTTATTCCATTGGGCTCTTTGTTGGTTCTTGAGCCATGCTACAATACATTTTATTCCTACGGTTTCATAGTGTGTCTTTTTTTAAAAATATTTTATTGATTTTTTACAGATAGAGAGAGTCAGAAACATCGATGAGAGAGAAACATCAATCGGCTGCCTCCTGCACACCCCCTACTGGGGATGTGCCCGCAACCCAGGTACATGCCCTTGACCGGAATCGAACCTGGGACCCTTGAGTCCGCAGGCTGATGCTCTATCCACTGAGCCAAACCGGTCAGGGCTCATAGTGTGTCTTAATAATGGACAAGGCTAGTGCCCTTTCCTTACTCAGTCTTTTCAAGGTGGACCTTTCTCTGTGGACCTCTCATTTGGAATTATTATTGAGGTCGCAATTAATTTGTAGATCATTGGGGAGAGTTGGTACCTACATAAATTTTGAGTTATTTCTTCTAAGACATGTTTTTTCATTTTTTCAGATTAGCATCTATCTCAAAAAACAAACAAAAAGCAGATTATCACCCTAGCCGGTTTGGCTCGGTGGATAGAGCATCGGCCTGTGGACTGAAGTGTCCCAGGTTCGATTCTAGTCAAGGGCACATGCCCGGGTTGTGGGCTTGATCCCCAATGGGGGGCATGCAGGAAGTAGCCGATCAATGATTCTCTCTCATCATTGATGTTTCTGTCTCTCCCTCTTCCTTCCTCTCTGAAATCAATAAAAATATATATGTATATATATATTTTTAAACATATTTTATTGATTTTTTACAGAGAGGAAGGGAGAGAGATAGAGTTAGAAACATCGATGAGAGAGAAACATCGATCAGCTGCCTCCTGCACATCTCCCAGTGGTTGGTGTGTCCGCAACCCAGGTACATGCCCTTGACCGGAATCGAACCTGGGACCTTTCAGTCCGCAGGCCGACGCTCTATCCACTGAGCCAAACCGGTTTCGGCAAAAAATATACTTTTTAAAAAACCAGATTATCATTTATCTCCATTACCATGGTCTTAAAAGTTTTCTCAGTAAATATCTGCATATTCTTGGTTCGTTCTTAAATACATTAAGATTTTGTTGTCATTGTGACATGTTTCTTATTTTTTAAAATTATGCTTTCTAATCGGTTATTGCTGGTAGAGGCAAATTTCATTGATTTTGATAGGTTGCTATTCAATAACATTGCTGAGCTGTCTAATAGATTCTAATAGTTTTTTTTGATGAATCTGTTGGCTTTTTAAAATATATATTTTTTATTGATTTCAGAGAGGAAGAGAGAAGGAGGGAGGGAGAGATAGAAACATCAATGATGAGAGAGAATCATTGATTGGCTGCCTCCTGCATGCCCCACACTGGGGATCGAGCCCGCAACCCAGGCATGTGCTCTGACTGGGAATTGAACCGTGACCTCTGGTTCATGGGTCAACTCTCAACCACTGAGCCACACCCGCCAGGCCTGTTGGCTTTTTTAGACAGATGATTATGTTATATGCAGTAGTGATAATTTCATCTTTTTGTTTGAATCCTCACCCCTCTGAAGTCTTTTTTCTTTTCCTACGGCATTGGCCAGACCTCCGGTAATATGGTAAACAATAGTGGTGACCGGATGTCTAGTTTTGTTCCCATTCTAAAGGGAACTCACTAAGAAGTCTCAATTAAGTGTAATATTTGCAGTTGATTTTTGGTATAAAATCTTTACCAAGGTAAGGATGCTCCCTTCTATTCTTAGTTTGCTGAGTTTCAAAAGTACTGTAATAAGGTAAACTATCTGTTTTTTAACATCTGTTGAAATAATCTGTTATTTCCATCATTAATCTTTTAATACTTAGTATGTATCTATCATAGTTCTAAATATTTTATTTTATCATTATATTTAATCTTCACAACTCCATGAAATAGGTACTATTATTATACCCACTTTTCAGATGGAGAAACTGAGGCACAGGGAAGTTAGATGATTTGCTGAAAGTCACTCAGGAAGTAATGGAACATGGGGTATAATAGGTAGCCTGGTTCCAGAGTTCACACTCCTTTAAAAAAATGTTTTTTATTGATTTTTAGAGAGAGAGAAAGGGAGAGGGAAAGAGAGATAGAAACATCATGAGATGAGAGAGAAACACTGATCGGCTGCTTCCTGCACACCTGCTACTGGGGCTCTGACCTGCAACCTGGGCATGTGTCCTGACTGGGAGTTGAACTGGTAACCTCTGGTGCATGGGTTCACACTCAACCCTGAGCCACACCAGCCCACCCAGAGTCCATGCTCTTTTTAAAAAATATATTTCTATTGATTTTTTTAGAGCGAGAGGAAGGAAGAGGGAGAGACAGAAATATCAATGATAAGACAGGATCATTGAATGGCTGCCTCCTGCACAACCCCTACTAGGGATCGAGCCTGCAACCTGGGCATGTGCCCTTGATCAGAATTGAACCCTGGACCCTTCAGTCCGCAGGCCAACGCTCTGAGCCAAGCCAGCTAGGAGGAATCCACACTCTTAATTATTACACTAAAGTTTGTGATTTTCTATTTGGTTAGCTAATATTTTATTTATGTGCTTGTATTTCCATTTATAAGTGAAAGTCGTTTTTATTAGGTTACCTTAAACTTTTAAAAAATTGAGATATAATTCACATACTGTAATATTCAACATTTTAAAGTATACATTTCAGTGGGTTTTAGTATAATCACAAATATGGCCAACCATCACCACTATCTAATTCCAGATTTTCACCACCTCAAAGAGAAATCTTGAACCATGAACAGTTACTCCCCATTCTCCTCTTGGTCCAGCCCCTGGCAACCACTTACCTACTTTCTGTTTCTATGCATTTCCTAGTCAACATTTCATATATATGGAATTCTACAATATATGGCTTTCTGTGGCTTCTTTCACTTAGCATTATGTTTTCAAGGTCATCTACACTGACTTTTTATTTGTTTTCATGGTTAAATCATATTCCATTTTATGGATATGCCACATTTTGTTTATTCATTAATCAAATGATGAGCACTTGGGTTTTTTCCACTTTGTGGCTATTAATGATATCACTATGAACATTTGTGTGTGAGTTTTTGTGTGGATATATGTTTTCAGTTCTCTTGGGTATATACCTAGGGGTGGAATTGATGGTCACTTGGCATGTTATGTTTAATTTTCTGAAGAATTTACCTTTATCCCAGATTGGACTCAAGATTATGCCTGTGCTTTCACTTTCTACTAAAATAGCAAAATGGTATGGGCTGCTGCTTCCTCCCCAAGTCACCCCCATCCCCACCCCAAGAAACTCAAACTGAAACTGATACAGAAGATAAGGAACCAAAACAACAGGGAGAAAACCCTGGGAAAACCCTTTTTAATTGGTTAGTACACACACACACACACACACACACACACGCAGCTTGAGACAAAGGGTAGCCTGCAGGGCTATGAAAGGGTATATTCCTAAGAAGCAGTTTAAATTCTGCTCTTGCACCCCTCCACCATCACCTTGGTTTAGCTGTTCCCTGGCCACTTGCTGCAAAAATCTGGGGTCATGACCCAGACCTGTGACAGTGATCAAATCAAGATAGTGGGGGTGGGGGAGATAGTGGGAAACAGATGGTGCCTAAGTAGCCTTGGGCATTGACTTATTCCCTCCCACTCATTCCAGTACATTTCAGTTTGTTTCTTGGAGGTTTGGAGGTAAAGCCAAAAGGATTTTGTGATGTTCTTTGGGACTAGGACTGGAGCTGACCTTTCTCTCTTCCCCCTTTCCCAAGAGGCATTTCCAGGCACAGCAGTCAATAACCCCAGGAGAATCTGAGCTGACAGGCCAAATGAAGAAGATGTCATACAACTAGAACTGCCTCAAAAGAAAACCAACAGCCGAAACCGGTTTGGCTCAGTGGATAGAGCGTTGGCCTGCGGACTGAAAGGTCCCGGGTTCGATTCCGGTCAAGGGCATGTACCTGGGTTGCGAACACATCCCCAGTGGGAGATGTGCAGGAGGCAGCTGATCGATGTTTCTCTCTCATCGATGTTTCTAACTCTCTATCCCTCTCCCTTCTTCTCTGTAAGAAATCAATAAAATATATTTAAAAAAAAAAAAGAAAACCAACAAATCGATTGCCCATATTATCAGAAACAGACGTCTTAAAACGTCTTAGTAAAAGCACAAAGATTTAACATAGAATATATTAAAGAGATAAGAAAAGTATTAACAATATGAAAAATAAACAAGAAATTAAAAAAGGAAAGAACCAAGTAAAAATATTAGCCAGGAAAAATATAATAGTTGAAAAAGAGGACATTATAGATGGGATGAATGGTTGTTAGATATAGTTGAAGGATGAATGATTGGATTTAAGATCAGATTTCAAGAAACCTCCAAGAAGGAAGAAAGGAAGGACAAAGTAAAGGAAAATAGAGAGATATTATGAGCAATGGAGGAAAGAAGTAGAAGTGCCAACATTTGTAGTTTAGGAATATTAGAGAACAAAATATTTTTAAAGAAAGGACTTTTCAGCATTAAAGGAAAATGAAAGACATCGGATTGAAAGGGTTCATGAAGTGCCAAAAAGTAATGATAAAAATAATTCTAGCCCTAGCTTATTTGGCTCAGTGGATACAGCATCGGCCTTCGGACTGAAGGGTCCGGGTTTGATTCCATTCAAGGGCAAGTGCTTGGGTTTCGGGCTCAATCCCCAGTAGGGGGCATGTAGGAGGCAGCCGATCAATGATTCTTTCTCATTGATGTTTCTGACTCTCCTTCTCCCTTTTTTTCTGAAATCAATAATAATAATAATAATAATAATTCTAAATACATTTCAGTAAAATTTAAGAATATCAACCCAAATGAGGAAATTCTAAAAGCTTATAATCAGAAAAACACACACACACACACACACACACACACACACACACAAAAACACACAGAGAATTTCCAAAGGGATAAGAAATAGGATTGAAATTGGACTTTTGCCCTGGCCAGGTAGTTCAGTTGGTTAGAGCATCATCCCAATACACCATGGTCAGGACACATACAAGAATTAATCAATGCATAAATAAGTGGAACAACAAATCTCTCTCTCTCTCTCTCTCTCTCTCTCTCTCTTTCTCTCTCTCTCTCTCTCTCTCAAATCAATAAATAAAAATTTAAAAAAGAAATTAGACTTTTTAAAACTACAATAGAGAGTTGTGCTATATAGTAGTATGGTGGATAAATAGATACAAGGTGACAATGGAATAAATATCAAGAGATTAAAGGAAAATAATTTTGAACTATTTAAATGATCACCCAAATGTGAATGTGGAATAATAAAAATAGTTTCAGGCATGCAAAGTATTGCCACGCAAAGACTCACATAGGAAATGTTGTTCTTGGAGAGAATTCAAGGAGAAAAACAAATCCAGGAGATGCTGTAAGAGATAAGAAGTAAAGTTCATAAAAGTTGTTGGAAAGGCTTGCTGTAGTCTTAAAACAACAGAACAAAAACAAAACATCTTCTTTTTCCAAAAAAGGAAGAATTATTTTCATAACATCCCAGAATTAAATTTTCAGACAATGTCATTATGATGAGTGAGGAGATACCAAGGAAGATGAGAGCACGCTAAAGTTCTCATCTTATCAGAGGAACAATATAGATATTAGGTTTAAAAAGAGCCCTAACTGGTTTGGCTCAGTGGATAGAGAGTCGGCCTGCGGACGGAGGGGTCCCGGGTTCGATTCCGGTCAAGGGCATGTACCTTGGTTACGGGCACATCCCCAGTGGGGGGGGGGGGTGTGCAGGATGCAGCTGATCGATGTTTCTAACTCTCTATCCCTCTCTCTTCCTCTCTGTAAAAAAATCAATAAAATATATTTTAAAAAAAAGAAATAAGGGCCTGGCCAGGTGGCTCAGTGGTTGAGCATCGACCTATGAACCAGAAGGTCAAGGTTCGATTCCTGGTCGGGGAACATGACCCGGTAGCTGGCTAGATCCTCAGTGTGGGGCCTGCAGGAGGCAGCCAATCAATGATTCTCTCTCATTATTGATATTTCTATATTTCTTTTTTTTTTTTTTTTAAATATATTTTATTGATTTTTTACAGAGAGGAAGGGAGAGAGATAGAGAGTTAGAAACATCGATGAGAGAGACATCGATCAGCTGCCTCCTGCACATCTCCTACTGGAGATGTGCCCGCAACCCAGGCACATGCCCTTGACCGGACATGACCCGGTTGCTGGCTAGATCCTCAGTGTGGGGCCTGCATCCACCGAGCCAAACCGGTCTCGGCGATATTTCTATATTTCTATATTTCTTTCTCTCTCTCTCCCTTCCTCTCTGAAATCAATACAAATATATTTTAAAAAAAGATATTTCAAAAAAAAGTGCTCACTTTAGCCACACGTATACTAAAATTGGAATAATATGGAGAAAATTCGCATTACCCCTACACATGGATGACATACAAATTCGTGAAGCATTCCATATTTTATTTATTTTTTAATTTATATATTTTTATTGATTTCAGAGAGGAAGGGAGAGGGAGAGAGAGATAGAAATATCAATGATGAGAAACATTGATTGGCTGCCTCCTACATGCTCCCTACTGGGGATTGAGCCTGCAACCCAGGCATGTGCTCTTGACCGGAATCCAACCCGGGACCCTTCAGTCCACAGGCCAACGTTCTATCCACTGAGCCAATCCAGCTAGGGTAAGCATTCCATATTTTAAAATAAAATTAATTTAAAAAAAACCTTTCAGGTAAATTTTAACCAAAAGTAAAGTTAAATAAAATGTATAGTTATATTTACTAGTATATCAGAAGAAAAATAGGCTTTAAGACAAAAAACATTACTGGAGATAATAAAAAACCACTGTATAAGAATAAACGTTTCAGTTCACCAAGAAGATATAAAAATTTTAAACATCTATGCTCCTAAGAAAATAGCTTAAACAAACCCAACATTAATAGAACTGTATGGAGAAGTTGCTAAATCCCCTTTTATAAGAGTACTTCAATTCATCTTTCCCAAAAAACAAACAAACCCCACATCAGCAAAGTTTAAGATTTGAACAATATGATTAACCAACTCTTCCTAGTGGACTTATGTAGAATGATGGATTCCATCATTAGAGGATTCATGGATTCTTCCCAAGTCCTTTGAACATTTACAAAAATCATATCATAAGTATTGATGACGATATGGAGAAATATGAACTCTCCTACACCACTGATGGGAATGTAAAATAATTCACTTTGAAAAATAGTGTGGCAGTTCCCCAAACAAGGAACATAAACAGAGTCACCATATGACTAACCAATGCCATTCCTAGTTATATACTCAGGAGAAATGAAAACATATGCCCACACAGAGACTTGTACATGAATGTTTATAGCAGCACTATTCATATTAACCAAAAGGTGGAAACACCCAAATATCTATGAACAGATCAGCAGGTGAACAAAATACAATGAAAGAATATTATTTGGCCATAAGAAGGAATAAACTGATACATACTACAGTTTGGATAAACCTTTAAAATTTTATGCTAAATGAAAGAAGCCAGTCACAAAAGACCACATATTATATGATTCCTATCATATAAGAGTTCTGAGTAGAGAAACCTATAGAGAAGAAAGTAGATTAGTGGTTGCTTAGGATTGGGGATGTGGGGAATGGGAGGTAAGAGGACAACAGCTAAAGGGTACAAGGTTTCTTTCTGAGACGATGAAAACACTATAAATGCTAGTGTTTGCAGATATCTGTAAAGACACTAAAAAGCATTACATTGTACACTTTACATGGGTGAATTATATAGTATATGAATTATATCTCAATAGGTAAGTCTCAACATATTTTAAAAATAACTATCATAAGTACACATCACAAAACTATTAAGTTAGAAGTTATTAGTAAAAAGATAAATTTAAAAAGTTGTATATTTAGAAATTTAAAAAACTTTTAAAAAATATATTTTATTGATTTTTTACAGAGAGGAAGGGAGAGGGATAGAGAGCTAGAGACATCGATGAGAGAGTAACATTGATCAGCTGCCTCCTGCACACTCCCTACTGGGGATGTGCCCGTAACCAAGGTACATGCCCTTGACCAGAATCGAACCTGGGACCCTTCAGTCCGCAAGCTGACGCTCTATCCACTGAGCCAAACCGGTTAGGGCTAAAGAAAAACTTTTAAATAAGTCATGAGTCAAAGAAGAAATCACATTGGAAATAAACATACATAGAATTTAATTATTTTAGAGATACTGCACTTAACATTTGTAGATGCAGAGAAAGTAGAGTCTTAAGGGAAATGTATGGCTTTAAATATTAATATTAGTAAAGAAGAAAAGCTGAAAATTAAGGAGCTAAATGTAAAAGAACAAATCAACAGAATAAACCCAGACTTAAGAATATAATAACAAAAAAAAGAATATAATAATCAAAATAATTAAGGGTAGAAATCAATTAAATAGAACCAAAGTCAAAAATTGTGTGCTGCCCTGGCCAGTGTGGTTCAGTTGGTTGAGTGTCGTCATGAACAGAAAGGTCACTGGTTAGATTCCTGATCAGGGCACATGCCCAGGATTCAGGTTCAGTCCCCAGTCAGGGCTTATGTGGGAGGCAAGTGATTGATATTTCTCTCTCACAGCAATGTTTCTCTCTCTCTCTCTCTCTCTCTCTCTCTCTCTCTCTCTCTCTCTCCCCCTCTCCTTTCCTCTCGATCTAAAAATCAATAAAAACTTATTTTTTAAAAATTGTGTTCTTTTATTTCTAACTTGAAAGCAATTACTGTTTACTAACTGATCAGGATACAAAAATAATCGTGGTAGATACCTTAGTTCTTAGTTCATCCTTCTAATAAGACTGTTGATCTGGTGTTCCCTGTTGCCAGCACCTCCCCCTTCTACAAAATAGGTTGTCTTTCTCTTCACTCCACCTGTTGGAGAAAATAACTTGAAGAGTCACAGGAAGTTGCTTCTTTAAAGCGTTTTCTAACAGCATAGAGCGCATGAATCAGATCCATCATGCAGATGATGCATGAGGGATGCTGATCAATGTGTTATGTCAGGGCAATCCGCTTCTTGTTGATTTAGCCATAATTATGCTAAATCATTTCATTAACCTACTTCAAGTTCTGGTACCCCTTCCAAAATATGTTAATTGTTGAGCTTAACAAAGGTGCCATTGAAGATCTGGCGAAGGCAAAGGACCTGCCAACACTCAGACTTATGAGCTCACACCATCTATACTACTAGGATTCTGACAATAAATGCTAATTTGGGTTCCGCAGGTACACAGAAGTTGCCAGCTTTTCTTGCCATCCTGGCCATCTGAATCTCAGTCTGTACTTCTGCCTATATTTCTTGTGATAGTGCTTAGTTTTTTTTCATATATAAGTTTTCCCCTTGCCTTTGGAAACATGTCTTGGGTAACCTTCTTTCTCAGATGCTTCATCTTCAGCTCTGTAAAATTTCTTCTCTCTTTCTTACGGGTTTCTGTCATAGGAGGAACCATCTTTTTCTTCTCTTCTGAACCCTCTGTGGTTCCAGATGGAAAAGAGGAAGAAAAATAATTGTTTGTTTGTTTTGACAATCTGACAGAATAGACACATACTTAATAAGGTTTAATGAGAATAAAAAGAGAAGCACAGATAAATATTATACATAAAAAGGGAAACGTAGATTTAAAAAATAAAACTATCATAAACTTTATGCCAATTAATTCTAAATTTGTATGAAATGAACAAATTCCTAGAAAATATAACAACTAAAATCGACTCAAGAAAAAAAGGCAAATAATCTTTTTTAAAAATATATTTTATTGATTTTTACAGAGAGGAAGGGAGAGGGATAGAGAGTTAGAAACATCGATGAGAGAGAAACATCGATCAGCTGCCACCTGCACACCCCCAACTGAGGATGTGCCCGCAACCAAGGTACATGCCCTTGACCGGAATCGAACCTGGGACCCTTCAGTCTGCCTACACTCTATCCACTGAGGCAAACCGGTTAGGGCAGCGGTTCTCAACCTGTGGGTCGCGACCCCTTTGGTGGTCGAACGACCCTTTCACAGGGTCGCTTAAGACCATCCTGCATATCAGATATGTACATTATGATTCATAACAGTAGCAAAATTACAGTTATGAAGTAGCAACGAAAATAATTTTATGGTTGGGATCACAATATGAGGAACTGTATTTAAAGGGCCAGAAGGTTGAGAACCACTGAGTTAGGGCGAGGCAAACAATCTTATAATGATTAAAATTGTACTCTTGACATTTATCTCAGAGAAATAAAAATTACATTCACAAAACAAAACACTATACACGATGGTTTGTGCTAGCTCTACTTGTAATTGCCCCAAACTGAAAACAGCTAAAATGTCCTCAATGGTTGAATCTATGGTACATCCATACCACTGAATACTACTTATTTAGCAATGGAAAGAAACAAACTATTGATACATAAAATAGCTTGGATAGAACTCAAGGGAATTATGCTGAGTTAAAAAAACCCCAAAAACTAATCTTGAAAGGTTACATGCTGTATGATTCCATTTCTATAATATCCTTGAGTTAACAAAATTACAGAACGAATTAATGATTGCCAGAGATTAGAAATGGGGAGGTGGTTATGGCTATCAAGGGTAGTAGGAGGGAGCCTTGTGGTGATGGGACAGTTCTGTATCTTGATTGTGGTAATGGTTACACAAATCTTCACATGGGATAAAGCTGCATCGAAGCGCACACACATCAGCCCACATATGTGTGCATGCAAACTGGTGACATCTGATTAGCCGTGTGGGTTGGTCAAGGCCAGTTTTCTGGTTTTGATATTGTACTATAGTTAAGCAAGATGTTACCATTCGGGAAAACTGGGTGAAGGGTGCACAGGATCTTCCAGTACATGTTTTTGCAACTTTCTGTGAATCTATAATTATTTCATAATAGAAAGGTTTTAAACATGGAAGCAGTAAACAATTTCCAACAAAGAGAACACCAGGCCCTGTTGGTTTCAGAGGCAAATTCTATCAACTTTCAAGGCACAGATCATGCTAATCTCCAGATAAAGAAATAACAGGGAGCCCAGATGGCGTGGCTCAGTGTTTGAGCATTGACCTGTGAATCAGGAGGTCATGGTTTGATTCCAGGTCAGGGCACATGCCCAGGTTGGAGGCTTGATCCCAGTGTGGGGTGTGCAGGAGGCAGCCAATCAATGATACTCTCTCATCACTGATACAGTTTTTCTCTCTCTGTCCTCCCTTCCTCTCTGAAATCAATAAAGATATATTTAAAAAATAAATATAGGAAATCATATCACCCATTTGTACTTAAGGTCAGCCAATCAATGTTTTTCTATCTCTCTTCCTTTCCTTTTCTCTCTCTAAAACAAATAAAAATATGTCACTGGGTGAGGATTTATAATGTGAGCTGCCTCCCTCCCATATTGGCCTGGACTGGGGATTGAACCTGCAACCTGGGTATGTGCCATGACTGGGAATCAAACCCATGACCTTAAGTACAAATGGGTGATATGATTTCCTATATTTATTTTTATTTTTTAAAAATAATAGAGGCCCAGTGCACAAAATTCGTGCATCAAAGGGGAGGGGGGGAGCCCCTCAGCCCAGATTGCGAGAGGGCACAGGCCAGGCCAAGAGACCCCACTGGTACACGATCGGGGTCAGGGAGGACATGGGAGGTTGGCCGCCCGGTGAGGGACCACAGGAGGGCTTTAGGGCATATGTGGTCCATTTCACTTAGTCCCAATCTGCCAGACCCCAGCAGCAAGCTAACCTCCCGTTGGAGTGTCTGCCCCTGGTGGTCAGTGCATGTCATAGCGAGCAGTTGAGCGGCCTTAGCATATCATTAGCATATTATGCTTTGATTGGTTGAATGGATGACTGGATGAGCGGACACTTAGCATATTAGGCTTTTATTATAAGGATATAAAATTTTGCAAGATTATATAGTTGACCATGGACATCTCCACAGAGTGTAAGAGCCAACGAATCTTTTACAATTTTTTTTTTTAATCTTAATCTGAGGATGTTTTTCTGTTGAATTTTAGAGAGAGTGGAAGCAGGAGTGGGGGGGGGGGAGAAACACAGATGTGAGAAAGACACATCAATTGATTGTCTACTGCATGGGCCCCAACCTGGGCCAGGCCAGGGATTGAGCCTGCCACTGAGGTATGTATGTGCCCTAGACCAGGAATCAAACCCTGGACCCTTAGGTCCGCGGGACGAGCTCTAACCACTGAGAAAAAACAGCTAGGCTCTTTTGTGATTTGATTCCTGTTA
>NW_005871486.1:356548-361219 GCF_000147115.1 Myotis lucifugus
CTGCTCTGTAACTTTTTCTAACTTCTTGAATTGGATGGTTGGCCTATTCATTATGAGCAATTTTATCTCCTAAAAAGTATATTAGAAATAAAGTATATTTAAAATGTTACAGACCCTGGCCGGATTGCTCAGTTGGTTAGATCATTGTCCTGACACACCAAGGTTGTAGGTTTGTTCCCTAGTCAGGACACATATAAGAATCAACCAATGAATGCGTAAGTGGAACAACCAGTGGATGTTTTCCTCTCTCTCTAAAAAATTATTTTAAAAAATGATATACGTCCTCTAAATACTGTTTTTGCTTTATTCCACAATTTATTTTATTTCACAATTTAAAAAAATATATATTTTTATTGATTTTAGAGAGGATGGGAGCTGGAGAGAGAGAGAGAAACATCAGTGATTAGAGAGAATCATTAGTCAGCTGCCTCCTGCACACCCCCCACTGGGGATCAAGCTCTCAACCTGGGCATATGCCCTTGACCATAATTGAACCTTGGACCTTTCAGTCCACAAGCCAACACTCTATCCACTGAGCCAAACCGGCTAGGGCTCCACAGTTTTTGACATGTAGTGTTTTCCTATTATTCATTTGTAAGGACTTTCCTTTACACTTTTAAAAATACAATGGTTCCTTAAAAATATAATTTTGCAATTCTGATTGGACAGGGCAGATCTTTGTCTGTTGGTAGAAAGATGAAACCAGAGTCCCCCCACCATCCTCCTGCTAAAAAAGAAAAAAAATGTAATTTAGTTTCTAAGTATATAGGAGTTGTAGTTTTCAGTAATAAAAACAAAGTTTTAAATTTCTTATTTCATGGTTAGGGAACTTGGTCTATATGATATTGTTTTTTTGGAATTTGTTGAGGCTTCTTTTATAGTATTACTAGAGGCTCAGTGCACGAACTTGTGCATGGTTGGGGTCCCTCGGCCTGGCTGAGTGATCATGGCTGATTGGGGGATGGGAGGGCTGGCCAGCCAGGGGGGAGGGGACTGTGGGAAGTTTGCTGGCGTAGAGGTTGGCTGTGGGAGTGCACTGACCACCAAGGGGCTGCTCCTGCATTGAGCGTCTGTCCCTGGTGGTCAGTGTGCATCATAGCAAGCAGTCGACCGGTTGTTCGGTTGCTTAGGCTTTTATATATACTAGAGGCCTGGTGCACGAAAACTCGGTGGGGCGGGGTGTCCCTCAGCCCGGCCTGTGCCTCTCACAGTCCGGGAGCCCTTGGGGGATGTCTGACTGGTGGCTTAGGCCTGCTCTCCAGGCCTAAGTTGGACATCTTTAGCACTGCTGCAGAGGTGGGAGAGGCTCCCGCCACTGCTGCTGTGCTCGCCAGTTGTGAGCCTGGCTTCTGGCTGAGCGGTGCTCCCCCTGTGGGATTGGGCTGAAATCGGCTCTCCGACATCCCCTGAGGGGTCCCGGATAGTGAGAGCGTGCAGGCCAGGCCAAGGAACCCCACTGGTGCACAATCAGAGCCAATGAGAGACGCAGGAGGTTGGCTAGCTGGGGAGGGACTGTGGGAGGGCTCCAGGGCATGTCTGGCCTGTCTCAGTCCTGATTGGCTGGACCCCAGCATCAAGTTAACCTACCATTTGGAGCATCTGCCTCCTGGTGGTCAATGCATGTCATCGTGACTGGTTGACCAGTTAACTGTCTGTCCCCTGGTGGTCAGTGTATGTCATAGCTAGCAGTTGAGCAGCCTTAGCACATCATTAGCATATTACGCTTTGATTGGTTGAATGGCTGACTGGTCGACCAGACACTTAGCATATTAGGTTTTTATTATATAGGATAGATATATGTTCTATATTTGCTTAAAAAGTTTATGATTTTCTGTTGGTTGGGAATATAATTCTACTTATAGTACGTTTAGCTCATTAATTGTCTCATTCAGATTTTTGATATTTCTATTTATTTTTGTTAACTTCATCTGTGTATTTTTTAAAAGTTATGTTAAAAATCTTTAATTTTAATGATTGATTTACTATTTCTTCCTGCAGTTATATTACACTACTAGAGTCTGTGGTATCTAATCTAATAAAAGAGAAAAATGGTAATTAGCCGTACGACTGCTACCCTTCCCATTGGCTAATCAGCGAGATATGCAAATTAATCGCCAGCCAAGATGGCAGCTAATTTGCCTATGTCGGCTCCAAGCTACAGACTGAGGCTTTAGGCCTGGGTAAGGGAGGAGCCAGCCAGCAATCGTTGAGCCAGCGATGGTTGATGGCAGCGATGGAGGGGGGAACCGGGGTGGAGCCAGCCAGCAATCCTAGGCCGAGGCTTTAGGCTTGGGCTGGGGAGGAGCCAGCCAGCGATCGTGGATGGCGGCAGCGGTGGCATCGGTGGCGGCAGCAAGCTGGGGGTCCCCGGCCCAGGCCTGAAGCCTCGGGCAGAGGCTTTAGGCCTGGGCCGTGGAGGAGCCAGCCAGCGATCGTCGATGGCAGTGGCGGCGGCGGGGAACTGGGGGTGTCCCGGCCCAGGGCCTAAAACCTCGGCCTGAGGCTTTAGGCTTGGGCCGGGGGCGGAGCCAGCCAGCGATCGGCTGAGGCGGGAGCTGGGGGTCCCCAGTCCAGGCCTAATGCCTTGGCCAGAGGCTTTATTTAGGCTTGGGCCAGGGAGGAGCCAGCCAGTGATCCTTGATGGTGGTGGCGGCCGGAACCGGGGCACAGCCAGCCAGCAATTCTTCATGGCCACAGTGGCTTGGAGCTGAGGGTGCCCTGGCCCAGGGCTAATGACTCGCCAGAGGCGTTAGGCCTGGGCAGGGGCCAAACCAGCAATTGGTGTGAACTACAGAGGAAACACCTTTTCTGACTGCTGATTGGTTAAGCTCCCTGTATGCCACTGGTAATATTCTTAGTAACTTGGGTAATAAGAGTCCAAATAGGTGATCTAGGGTTTTTTACCACACTCCTGGAGAAAAAAATGAAGGTCTGCTGCTGGAGGGTTAAGAAATGTCATATCCTGTCCTAGCCAGTTTGGATAATGCCTCAGCCTGCCCAACGCAGATTCTGGGTTCAATTCTGACCAAGGGCATGTACCTAGGTTGCAGGTTCCTCCCTGGCTCCAGCCCAGGTCAGGGCTCATGCAGGAGGCAACCAATCAAAGTGTTCCTCTCACTTTGATGTTTCTCTCTCTTTCCCTTTCTCTTCCACATTCTCTAAAAATCAATGGAAACATATCCTCTGGTGAGGATAAAGAAAGAAAGAAATGTCATATCCTCTGAAAGACACTTCTTGAAAATGCCTAAAGAAAGTTGTCATTTTTTCATGGTAAAGGGACTGGAGTCCGTGTTGATGAAAACACCTTGGTGGCTGCGGTGACTGGCAGTGGCTGCAGCAGCGGGGTGATGGGGCTGGTGCCTTCCCTGATCAGCCCGGTCGACTCTCACAAAGGGAGGCCAGACTGTGGCTTTGGCCCGCTCCCCAAGGGGAGCAGGGAGCAGGTAGTAGGACATCCCCTAGGGCTCCCAGTATGTGATAGGGGGCAAGCTGGGCTGAGGGAACCCCCTCCCAAGTGCACAAATTTTTGTGCACCGGGCCCCTAGTTCATGTATAAAACTTTATGTTACTGCCCTAACCAGTTTGGCTCAGAGGATAGAGCGTAGGCCTGCGGACTGAAGGCTCCCAGTTTCGATTCTGGTCAAGGCCATGTACCTTGGTTGCAGGCACATCCCTGGTAGGGGGTGTGCAGGAGGCAGCTGATTGATGTTTCTCTCTCATTGATGTTTCTAACTTTCTATCCCTCTCCTTCCTCTCTGTAAAAAATCAATAAAATATATTTAAAAAAAAACAACACTTTATGGTACTGATAGTTCATGTTCCTCTAACTTTTTTTTTTTTTAACCAATTGTAGCATATTTTTTTGTCATTATATATAGACTAGAGGCCTATATATCCATGCACCAGTGGGGTCCCTTGGCCTGGCCTGAGGGGATTGGGCAGAAACTGGATCTTCGATATCCTTCGAGAGGTCCCAGATTGCGAGAGGGCGGTTCTCAGGTGACACACCCAGGAACCGGGCTCCCTCCTCTCTGGTTCCGGGCGCATCACCAGAGAACTGCAGCTTGGCAGCTCATGCATTGAGCGTCTGCCCCCTATGGTCAGTGCACATCATAGCTACTGGTTGGCTGGTCAAATAGCCAGCTGGCCAGCCAGTCGCTTAGGCTTTTATATATATAGATATTTTCATATTTAGCTGATATTTATTTTTATGTGTGTCTCATAATTTCATTCAAATCATAGAGTTCTCATCTTTTATTGGTAAGTTTAACCTCTTTATATTTATTGGAATTACTTTTAAGACTTTTCCCCTACTATATTAGTTTCTATTTTCTATTTACTATACTTTTTACCTCTAAAATCTACCCATACCTGTATGATACCTGTATCCCCTAACCAGCCAGTACTTCCGCATCTTTCTCATGTGCCACTGGATTCTTCTGCCATGAGGTCATTTATGATCAGATTGTCTAGAATTTTAGTTCTGGGATCTTATTCATAAACTTTTAAATTCTCTTTTCCTTTGGAGTTAGCTTTTCTCCTTCTCCCTTCCTTCCTTCCTTTCTTTTGCCAACACTATACTTCCTCCATTTCTTGCCATGTGTTGAATTTGCTTCAGCTGTATTTTCATTAAGGCTTTTGCAATGCCCTGAATTGACCTCATGTCTCTTG
>NW_005871486.1:364787-387077 GCF_000147115.1 Myotis lucifugus
CCCCCCCCCTCCCCCAAACACGCTCGCTCAACATTGTATCAGGGAAGGTTCTCTCCTCGCCGCAACTTGCAGGGTTGTTACTTTTCATTGTTCAGTTACAGAAGACACTGTTTTTAGTTGTCGATACAATCCGTTCCCTTCATACTCTTTTTAAGAGTGATGATAGCTTATGAGGCTTCTTTGGGGCTCTGTTCTAAAGTCCTTTACGTTTGAAGCCGTAGGTTTGTACATTTAGCTTTTTGTCTATTTTGTGAAAAACAAAAACAAAGCAAAACCCATAAAAACTCACCAAGACAAGCCCTCCTCCAGGAATATGTGGTTCTTGATGCAGTTTTTTTTTGTTTTTTGTTTTGTTTTTTTTTAGTAAGCAAAATACTAGACATGTGATCCATTGCGAATTTTAACTTTATAAAATACTCTTGTTTATCTGGATCTTTGGGACATACGGGATTCTGAACTTTGAGTTAGTATTTCGCCTTCATGGAATTCATTTTGTCTGAGGCCACAGTTTTTTTTTTCAAGTTGGGTTTGAAGTTTAATTTGGGTTTGAGGTGAATTGTTTTAAAATAAATGTATGACCATAAACTTTTCCCACACAGGGTGGTAAAAAATAAACACCTTTCAGAACACTAAGCATTTTTGTAGGAAAAAAAGATGGGTCATGGAGATAGATTAAATCGTGTTCCTTTGTTTGAAATCTGTGTGTTATTTAAAAAGACAACCAACCCGTGATGTAAACAGTTTGAAAACTGGAGGAGTAATTAGAATCAGCCCTTATTTTTAGTTGCTTAAAATACTAATATTTATCATGTGCCATTTGTAAACAAGGCACATTTGAAATGCTACACACAACTTTTTAGTGGACTTTGAGAGTTCTCTAAAAGGCATCAGCAGTTTGAATGTTTTCTAATATTTAAGTGACCGATT
This sequence comes from Myotis lucifugus, assembly GCF_000147115.1. NCBI lineage: Eukaryota > Metazoa > Chordata > Mammalia > Chiroptera > Vespertilionidae > Myotis > Myotis lucifugus. Next base: position 365,715 of record NW_005871486.1, read on the forward strand.
AAAACATTTTTGTGCTGTAGTTGCCAAGATATTACAAAATTACCCAAGACATGTTAATTTGCTCACTTTCAAACTGTCCCTTCTGCCAGGTTTTCTCTTGTTTGAGAAAACTGCCTTGCTTCATTAGGTGAAGCAGGAAGTCTCAGGGCAGATAGCTCTACAAAAGCCAATTGTTTTGTTTGAACATTTTTATAGGAATTGCACCCCCACCCCCAATCCTTTGTTGGAATGAAGTTGTGTTCAATGTGTTTCAGAGGTACAACACCCTTTCCATATGGAAATTCTTTGCTAGATAAGTATTATGGCAAATCTTTTATTTCAGAAAAGATTGCTTTGGCTGTTTTAGGAATCTTCTCAGGGATTGGAGTGCCATAATGGCCTTCACTGATGGTAACTGAATTCCTGGGGTCTCAGCATAGTGACTTTATGTTTACAAAAAAACTTTTACATCTATTTTATTTTGATTCAAAATCAAACTTGTGAAGCATAAAGGAAGGATTTTTATCATTTTCTAGATGAGGAAACAGCCTCAAAGAGGTTGCTAGTTTAACGGTAAAACTTGGGGTTTGGAATTCTTGGCTTGCCTTCTAAAACAAAGACTGTCAGATTGATACTACCTTGTAGAAGAAAATGGAACTGGCTACTAACGTTGGTAATAGGAGGGCAAGAAGTTCTTTTGAAAATCAAACCGGAAGGCATTAGGCTGGTTAGCACTTTGCAAAGATTGATGTAAACACAGCAATGACTCTCTGATTTTGGTACTTACCCACGGACACAGTTCAATACATGAAAGCAGAAACGGAACTCTAGAAAGCTAAACTAACTCGGTACGCTAGTAAGGTTCTGATGCATTGGAATTGTTACTGAGACTAGGCATTTCCAAATTAGGCTTTGAACAAATGACAAATTCCGCTGTGGCTTTTTTTACGTCTGGCTTCAAAACATGAATTAGTTGTGAGAAGCAAATGCTTCTTTAGAGAAGATTTAATTATCTATAAAGAAAGAATAGACTTCTCATAACTCTTGTGGGTCTGTTTTTGAAATGTTACAGTTGGGTTAGGGAGAGATAAGGCATTTGTAGCAGTTAAGTTTATAGCCTTGAAATCAGTTTCTATGGACAGATGTGTTCTAATTGGTCACAGATTAATTACTTTGTAGCATTTTTTTTTAGCAGCTACAGGGTGTCAGGTGTTATAGCTTATGTACAAATGTAGTACAAATGTAGTTTTTTATTTTTAAGAAACTTAAATAGTAATGTTTCACAATAACAATTTGGAGGTTCTTTGTTGAGCCTTCCAGAGAAGAAAGAGTAGCAGATGAGGGTGAGAGAAATAGTATATCTGTGTTGATGTACTAGGGTGTAGCAAGGGGTTGATAGAAAGAACTAGACTTGGATGCAAAACAGACTTATGTTTGAATCCCTTGTCCATACTCACTAGCTGAATGGCTTTGGGCATATCACATAACTTTTCTGTCCCTTAATGTTTTCATCTGTAAAATAGGGATGATTAAATAAAGTCTGCAGTATATTTGCCATACAGTTATTGTGTTGAGGCATCTGATCGATCTATCTATTTATCTATCTATCTATGGAGAGTGGGGAAAGGAGATACATCATTGTGAGAGGAAAACATCGATCAGTTAGTTGCCTTCAGTACACACCCTGACCAGTGATCAAACCCACAACCTGGGTATGTGCCCTGACTGGGAATTGAACCTGAGACCCTTCGGTGTATGGGAGGATGCTCCAACCAACTGAGTCATACCAGTCAGGGCATGTTTATTTTTATATATATATATATATATATATATATATATATATATATATATATATATAATTTTTTTTTTGGTTGTTGTTTTTACAGTGAGGCTTTCTACTCTAGCATTCGGTTTGGTCTCATCCTGTTTATAGGAGTCAAAGTACTAATGGAATAATGTGATTGCGATTATAATTGTAAATTATTGGTAAAAATGTGACCCTCCCTCCCAACCCCCCACCAATAGCAGCTGAGGACAAGTTTCAGGCTAAGAACATTCTGTTGCTTTTCTGGGTCAGGGGGCCTTATTGTTTCTTCAAGGAGCATCCTATGAATTTGTTGGACATTTTAAAGGGTCCTGTCAAGTTTTAGACAATCTGAGTCATTGCTAATTATATATGGGGTTTGGATTTTTGTTTGGTTTATTTATTGCCTTATATCTGCTTCAGCATTAAAATATCTAAAGTGATATTTGATATAGCTCTTGCTTATTTAAAAAGTATCGCCATAGTTGGCTTAAGGTGTAAATAAGTTGAAGTTTAATTCTATATTGTTTCCTTTGATAACAGAATAAGTTTCCCTGAAGTTGCCATATTGAGTCCTGATCTGCATACCTTGTCTGAGTACCTGCCACCAACCACACTTATTCACACACACAGCACACACACACACACACTCAGCAACTTAAAAGTGGAGGTTTCAGTTTAGAAAATTGTGTTATTTATTTTAAAATATATAGCTGCTTGGTATGAACTAGTTGTATATGATATATCGCAAAAGACATGGAGCTCACTTTTATCTTGGTGTATGTCAAGTAATGTTTTAAAAGTGCAAATTTTAGGGGGCAGGAGTGGGGTGGAGGGAGTCATTGGGGGAAAAAAGGGGACATCTGTAATACTTTAAACAATAAAGATGAAAAAATGCAAATTTTAACTTTGTAACTTATTTGTCCTTAGGTGTTGGTGGAATGAGCGTTGCATGTGTCTTGAAGAGAAAAGCAGTGCTTTGGCAGGACTCTTTCAGCCCCCACCTGAAACATCACCCTCAAGAACCAGCTAATCCCAACATGCCTGTTGTTTTGACATCTGGAACAGGGTCGCAAGCGCAGCCACAACCAGCTGCAAATCAAGCTCTTGCAGCTGGGACACACTCCAGCCCTGTCCCAGGATCCATAGGAGTTGCAGGCCGTTCCCAGGACGACGCTATGGTGGACTACTTCTTTCAGAGGCAGCATGGTGAGCAGCTTGGGGGAGGAGGAAGTGGTGGAGGCGGCTATAATAATAGCAAACATCGATGGCCTACTGGGGATAACATTCATGCAGAACATCAGGTAAAAAAAGTTCACTATTTCAGCTTTGAAACTCTTTTGTAATCAATCTGCTTTTAGTGAATGTCTTCAAAAGCCTAAATTGCTAATTTCATGTGGTCTAAATTAAATAGTCACTTGTTTTAAAGGATGATTGTTTTAATGTCACTGGGTCATATCAATCTGGTGCTAAATAGTAAATGACCAATTCATTAAAAAAAAGACTTAAGATTGTTATAATGTGCACATTGCATTTGTAGGTATGTTTAATAAGATGACTTTTTTTCCTCTTGATATATTCTTTTAAGAACTCTTTGGGCTGTTTATAGACATACAGTGGGGCCTTGACTTACGAGTTTAACGGAGCTCGTAACTCAAATTACTCGTATGTCAAATCAACAGTGAACGAGTGAGACACATGATGCTGGGCTAATGTGGCGTTCACTGTGACGTTCGCTGCGCCAACTAGCGGTGGGGTTATCTGAAGCTGGCCTGTAACCCGAATTTTAGCTCGCAACTCAAAGCAAAAAATCGGCCGAGAGACGGCTCGTATCTCGAAAAACTCGTTAGTTGGGACACTCGTAAGTCAAGGCCCCACTGTATTTTCGAGACTTTCCTGTTGGGTGAGGGTGACTTTTGTTTTTTACGATGTTATAGTTGAAAGTAGTAGGAAGTTGATAACAGATCAGCTGCTCAAGTGAAATTTATTTGATGTGGAATTGATATATAATGTTTTGTGTCAGAGAGGAGTGGTTGTGGCTTTTAGATTTTAACCATCTTCATTCTCTTGTTCTAAGACTTGTTTCACTTGGTTAATTTTAACATGCTTACCTTTACTAATCCAGAAACATTCCTGGGATCACAGCATATTTTACTGAGAAGAGTATCCTGGTCTGTATTTCCTAACTTCCTGATAGTGATGAAAGGATGCCGTTCTCAACCTGTGGGTCGCGAACAATGAAAATACATCCTGCATATCAGATATTTACATAACGATTCATAACAGTAGCAAAATTACAGTTATGAAGTAGCAACGAAAATAATTTTATGGTTGGGGGTCACCACAACATGAGGAACTGTATTAAAGAGTCACGGCATTAGGAAGGTTGAGAACCACTGGTAGGATGTTTTAATCAGGCTACTCTTTGAAATTGTACACAGGTTGAATTTGCAAAGGTTCATTTTATATTGCTACTATGTGAGTACTGACTAGCAAAAAGAACTGACATCTGTCACTAGGCCTCTAGTGCTTCTGTTCTGCTTCAGAAACAAATTAGGCACAAACATATTTGCAAATCTGAAGTCTCAGTTGTGCTTCCCTTGTCCCTTCAAAAAAGTAGCCTATGTACCATAGTAGAAATCAAGAGGGGGAATTTATCCTCTTATTCCACAGAAATATATTGAGCATATTGATCAGTGGTCTTCGGTTTACTCAACCAATCATCAATATCAGTGCCGCTTCATAAACACCTATGTTAGAAGTATGAGTATACGGGGCTTCTTGTGAAACTTTTAAGGCACTATATCTGTTTTCTATTTTCTTGCAGTAGTTGAGGGGGTCATATTTTATTCATGTCAATATCCCAGTTCCTAGAATTTGGCATATAATAGAGTTTCAGAAATTTATTGAATGTATGAGTACCTAATCCTTTGGCCTTAAAATAAAGTTGGGGAAAAGGACATTGTCACAAAGATATAGGCCTTGAGTGCCAGGCTAAAATTTCATTAAGTAGGTTGTTGTTGTTTTTTAATGTATTTTTATTTTATTTTTTTTTTTTTATTATTTTTTTTTAAAAATATATTTTATTGATTTTTTACAGAGAGGAAGGGAGAGGGATAGAGAGTTAGAAACATCGATCAGCTGCCTCCTGCACATCTCCCACTGGGGATGTGCCCGCAACCCAGGTACATGCCCTTGACCGGAATCGAACCTGGGACCCTTCAGTCCGCAGGCCGACGCTCTATCCACTGAGCCAAACCGGTTTCAGCTAATGTATTGTTATTGATTTCAGAGAGGAAAGGACAGGGAGAGATAGAAACATCAATGATGACAGAGAATCATTGATCAGCTGCCTCTGCATGCCCCCCACTGGGGATGGAGCCTGCAACCCGAGGATGTGCCCTGACTGGGAATCAAACCATTTATAGGTTGACGCTCAACCACTGAGCCACACCTGACGGGCTGGCGTGGCTTTTAGTAGTGTTTTGGAAAGATTGAGTCGGCAATAAGAGGTTGGAGTGGGTAAGGGGTGATACTAGTTGGATAACAACTCTAACAGTTCTGGTATGAGCAATGGAAAAAGAAGGTATGGATGGTACTGAGAAATACACTGAATTTGGTGATTGAATTAGAAATCTTAGGTCTTGGGGAAAATGAAGTAATACAGGAAAAGGAATACAAAAGGGGATATGATTTTGGGGACAAGGTAATTAAATTTAGTAGTATACATGTTGAGTAAGATTTAGGCAGCTGTACATGAAAAGAGAGAGAGAGAGAGAGAGAGAGAGAGAGAGAGAGAGAAAAACAAGGTAGGGAGGTGTTGAATTGTACCCATAACAGTTCTGTTGGGCTGGACACATGATATAATCAAGAGCATTTAGGGAATTGAGGGTAGTTGCTATGCTGCAGATGTTGGTCACTCACACAAAAAGTCATTCCAGTGTATTTTAATTTATTGGTTTGGTGTTGATCTCACCTCTTGGACTGAACTATGCTGGGGCAGAGGCTATTGTATTTGTCATGTCCCTTTCCCAGGTGGTGTCTGAAATTTTTGTGTTGATTGAATGAGGGAAAAACCACTAAGTTCTTCAGATTTGCACCAGGTAAAGTAGTGGAACTTAGAGCTCAGATATTCTGTTGGGAAATATGTGGCAATAGGTAAAGGCCACTTAGACAAGCAGCAGCAGTGAATGTAATGTAGTTAAAGAGTTGAGGGGCATAGTTCTAGGGCAGTGGTTCTCAACCTTGGCTGCACATTAGAATCACCTGGGAATCTTTAAAATCCTGATTTCTGGGCCTCATCCTCTGGAAATTCTGTTTCTTGGTTACTAATGTTGTGGCCCCACCCCATAACAAAGAAACAATTTCCAGAGGATGATGCCCAGAAATCAGGATTTAAAAAGATTCCCAGGTGATTCTAATGTGCAACCAAGGTTGAGAACCATTGCTCTAGGTGAATCACTGCCCTCAGTAGCCACTGTTAAGATTGGAATAAGGTGTCTCTGTCAGGTGGGAGTACAAAAGAGGTTGAGAATCACTGATGATGATAAATAGATTTACTGAGCACTTATGTTCTAGGTACTGGCTATATATTTCCTGTATTTAATCCTCAGAAAAGTCCCATGAGGGAAGTAATACCCTTTTCTGAGAGATGAGAAAATGAAGTGTAGTTACCAGGTAGAACCTGGTTTTTAAATTAGGTCTCTGATTCCAGTGCCCATGCTCTCTGTATATTTCTGCCTCCTTAAACATATTTCTAGCCTTAAAAATTAAACCAAACTAAACTATTGCAACAAAGTAACGCATCCTAAATAATTACTTTGCTTTAATTTTAGAGATGATAAACTTGATAATAAGGAGATGGATACAAATGTTGGCTTTTCTCCTATAATTGCAAGAGCTCTCCCTTTTCCCCCACAGGAGCAATCATGTAACATTTTTCCAGTTTTGTTTTTATTACGTGTGTATTCTTTTTATAAAATTTACCTTTATTGTTGAAGTATTACACCCCTTTGTTTTCTTCCCATAACCCCCCCTCCACCCTACATGCTTATTCTAAGTAGTAATTGTGGGAAACTTTTCTCTGTTGAAAAAGAATGACTCGGTATAAAGTGATACTAGTGCCAGCACATTCTGCAATACCAAGAGTTTATTTGAGCCAAATTGATGATGTGCTGGGAGGAAAGATCTCATGCTTCTGGTCTACTCCTTTTTGGTGGGCCTATTGCCTTTGGCATGCGCCCCTCCCCCCTTTTCATTTTGAAAGTATGTTTATTAGAGCTGGGGACAGTGAAACAGGAAAGGCTTAGGATAGAAGAAGCAACAGGAGAGAGCCTCGGTGGGGCTGCTTTGGCTCACTAGTAATGTTATAGGAAAGAAATGAGCCGAGGTGGGGCTGCTTTGGCTCACTAGTAATGTTATAGGAAAGAAATGAGCCGAGGTGGGGCTGTTTTGGCTCACTGAGAAGTCAGAGAAAAGGGGGCGTTGGAGACAGGGTCAGGTGGTTAGCAATGTTGATTGCTCTCCTGGTTGCAAGTCTTGAGGGAGCCCTTAGAGCAGCGGTTCTCAACCTGTGGGTCGCGACCCCTTTGGGGGTCAAACCACCCTTTCACAGGGGTCGCCTAAGACCATCGGAAAACACATATATAATTACATATTGTTTTTGTGATGAATCACTATGCTTTAATTATGTTCAATTTGTAACAATGAAATTGGGGGTCACCACAACATGAGGAACTGTATTAAAGAGTCGAGGCATTAGGAAGGTTGAGAACCACTGCCTTAGAGTTATGAGATGCATACCTGTGGGGGAAGGACTAGGGGAAAGGAAAGGCCCTCAGGAGAGCACACCTCCTTTGCCTTTTTCTAAAGGACTTTTGGCATAATGGACCAAAACTTAAGATCAGATTGTCAGAATATCACAGGCTGTGATGGCAGCAGCAGTGTTGGCGGGAAGGGAACTATTTATAGTGCCAGGTACTTTACATTTATTTCTCTCATTACTCTCATTTATGAGCAATCACTTTTTTATACTAGTACTAAAACATTTTTTTAACCTGATGTAGACATTCTCTTAATGTCTGAATTTTCCCCCCTTTTAAAAGTGAACTCTTTAAGCTGTGCTCAAATATATATGTGACTGACTTTTTTAATACTTAAGTTTTCCCCCCATGCCTCTCCCCTCTCAATATTTAATTTTTTAAGTATGAAACTTGAAAGATAATTACCATGAGGGCTTTTAAATGAATGTAAAACATCAACAGCTTGAGAACATGTACAGAGGTAATAAGCAGTACTTTAAAGTTGTAACATTTGCAGACTATGGTATTTCTGTATTTTTTCTACATTATGATTAAAAACATTAAATATCACTTGTAGTACATAAAATTATTGTAGCTAGTATTCTCAGAAACGTAAAAGCCTCCATTTTTGGGCCAAATTGAGGTCTTTGGAGAGGAGTGAGGGAAAGAAGTCCCATTGAATAAGATTTATTTATTTTTGTCTATTAATTTACCTATTGTAAACAAGACAGTGGATGTGGATCAAGATATAGAACACTAGAAAACACACCTTAAGTGAATAACATTTTAAATGTTATGTACAAAAAATGTACATATTTAACAGTAATTTTTATAATAGTGATTTTTTTTTCTGAATAGTATTAAAAGTTTCATCATGCAAAACCCAAGGTCAGTCTTTGACTTGTTGTGATAATTTTCTCTTATTGTGAAATCTGTTTTCTCTGTAAAGTTCTGTGAGATAAAGTGGGTGATGAAATAGGGAAAACATTTTAAGGTCCTCAGATTAGTTGAACTATGGTCTCTCCTGGATTTTAAGGGGCAGGCAGGGATAGGTGGAAAAGAAAATTTAGAGGACAACTCCACAGAGCTTTCTCTCACTTTTGTTTGTAGTCTTTTGGTGCTAGGATGTATCACTATCTACTGTAAATTGACAGCTCGTCGGAGATAATTCTCTCTATCCAGGCAAAATTTTGTGGGTGAATCTTCTTTTTGGCTCTATTTGTACCCCCTTTTTCTTCCACTTGGTGTTGCCATCTTCTAGTGGTATTCTGACACCACCTTTGATATGTCTCTCCTTCTTACCCTTCAGTGATTGTGAGATAATCCTTACACTTGTACTTAATAAGTACTGTGCTAAACTGGAAGGGAGGTCAGGTTTCGGGTTTGATTCCCAGTTAGGGCTCATTAAAGAAGCAACCAGTGAATGCATAAATGGGAGGAACAACAAATTGATGTTTCTTTCTCCCCCCACTCACTCTCTCTAAAATAAATAAATAAAAATTAAACTAAGAAAGATTTTTCAATTTAAAGAACTAGGTTCCAGTGTTAAAAAAAAAAGTATTCACTCAGATGCTGTTTTGTTTTAAAGGTTTTTGGTGTGGAATTAGGAAAAACAATGGATTGGTGGTACTGAGATATAACAGTGGGAAAATAAGAGTATTTTAGGAAACGAAGCGGGTATATTTAGAATTTAGAAATATGTACCAGTGGTGGGTTACAGAATTTGCTCTGGGTGCCCATGTGGCCAAAGAAAAGAGGGAAGTGTGTTGAATCATGAGAGTTTTAGTAAGAGAAAAACAGGGTAGTTAGGAAGAACTGTGTTCCAGATTTCAGTTATGGATATGGATGAAGTGCGTTGTAAGCTGTGAAGTAACATACTGTTTTTCATCACACCTCTCTGTACTTGCAGAAGAGACACATCTTTTGTGCATGTGTCCATTTTCTCAGGCAACAGCATTTACGGAATACTTTCTACAGGCTGAGACTGAGAACAGAATACTTAAACAAAAAATTGAGAATCTATCTGTTCACTCCTGAGAAATGGCTTAACACCCTCAGAATAACATAGACTGAAAACACAATGCCAAAAGAGTAATAAGTGCTGGAGATTAGGGTAAGTAATAGTTTTTTTTTGTTGTTGAGGGATTTCTTATCCACTCTTCTCAGTTTTTATATTCAGTTTCCTTATCTTCTGGGTTTCAGCTCAGTGGACTGCTCTGGCATTTTGCTCCCTGCTGTGAATATTGTGAGAAGTGATTAGCAATAGGTTGGGGAAGTTTAACATTTGGGAATTTGATTTAAGAACTTGAGCCTGAAGGATGTACTAGTACATGACATTGGTGATAAAACCTGCAGTTGAAGAGTTTATTGGACCTTCTCCAGGGAATTGTTATTTTTTTCATGTAATATTTTTTGAGAACTGTTAAAGTACCTTGTTAATGGTGCCCGAAGATTTATTTGTCTGTTTATGGCTTTTAATAAGTACTCGTTTATGGTTCAAGTATCTTTCTTAATGTCTTTACAAATCTCATCACAAAAACTTTTTTAAGTTTGTGGAAATTGGGGGCCATAAAGATTTTTCAAAGAACTGCATTGTTGATATATAATCCACCTATTTAAAGTATATAATTCAGTGGTTTTTAGTATAGTACAGAGTTGTGCAGTCATCATCACAATCAATTTTAGAACATTTTCATCATCCCCAAAATCCTGTACCCAGTAGCAGTTGCTTTCTTGTCCTAGACCAGAGACTACTTTTTCTGTCTGTGGATTTGTCTATTTTGGACATTGTATACAAACGGAATTTAAAGTATTTTTTTTTTAATTTTTTTTTTTTGTGTGTGTGTTTTTAAAAAATATATATTTTATTGATTTTTTACAGAGAGGAAAGGAGAGGGATAGAGAGGCAGAAACATCGATGAGAGAGAAACATTGATCAGCTGCCTCCTGCACACCCCCCACTGGGGTTATGCCCGCAACTAAGGTACATGCCCTTGACCGGAATCGAACCTGGGACCCTTCAGTCCGCAGGCCGATGCTCTATCCACTGAGCCAAACCGGTCAGGGCTCTTCTGGCTATTTTTATGCTGCTGCCAATTTGATATTTTTGAGGACAAATCTGCTTATGTTTCATCCTTGCCTAAATTTTATATTTTGCTTTTCAATTGCTTTTATTTTATTTTTTTAAAATATATTTTTATTGATTTCAGACAGGAAGGGAGAGGGAGAGATAGAAACATCAATGATGAGAGAGAATCATTGATTGGCTGCCTCCTGCACGCCCCACACTAGGGATCAAGCCCGCAATCCGGGTATGTGCCCTTGGCCAGAATCGAACTGGGACCCTTCAGTCCACAGGCCGACACTGTATCCACTGAGCTAAACCAGCTAGGGCAGTGGTCGGCAAACTCATTAGTTAACAGAGCCAAATATCAACAGCACTTCTTCAAAATAGACTCGCCCAGGCCGAAAACCGACTTCTGTGCATGGGCCACGAAGTTTCAATCGCACTGTACGTGCACCCGCACGTGGTATTTTGTGGAAGAGCCACACTCAAGGGCCAAAAAGCCGCATGTGGCTCCCGAGCCGCAGTTTGCCGACCATGGGGCTAGGGCTTCATTTGCTTTTAGATAACTTCCAAGCTCCTCAGCATAGCATAATGTAGGCCCTTTTGTGTTTTAAACCAGTTTCCCTCTCCAGTCTTTACTGGCACTCCACTTCAGCTGTACTGAAGTATTTGTAACTTTCGGAACACACATGTTATTTTTATAATTTGTGCAATTCCTCAACATAGTAGTTGTGCTGTTTTTATTTATGTAGTTTCTCTGTTTGGAATTCCTTTCCCCTCCTTTCCCCCCTAGCCACTCCCTCATCTTTCAAACTTCAACTAAAGTATCTCCATCTCTGGTAAACCTTCCCCTTTAACTTCCTCCTTTCGTAAAGGTTGGTACCTCTTCTGGTGCCACCATCATGTTTGGTTCACATCTAATTGAAGCGAAGCATTCAGCTCTGTGTGTAGAGTTGAATACTGACTTTTTCCTTCACCAATTAGTGCTAGGAAGCTGTTTGCAGTAAAGAGATTCTTGGGCTTAAGTCCAGACTTACTGAATCAAAATCTCCAGTGATGAGATGCAGTTCATGTATTTTTTAGAAAGCACTCCCTGGTGATCCTCCTGTGCACCTTGGTTAAGATTCACCTCTTGAAGAATCTTTCAGCCTTGTGTCTTCAGCACCTGGCAAATAGTATGTATCTCATAAATGATGAATGCATACATTATGTCATCAGGGCATATTGAAGACACTTATTGAGTGTAGTGCTTTATTTTGAAGACTATTAACATGTCACTTAGAATTGATGTGTATAAGATAGAACAGAATGTAGGGTCTTGAATACTGAGAGGCTTTTAGGCCTGAAGGTAAGGAGGAGTCTGTCAGCATTTTTGAAGGGCTACATTAAAAAATTTTTTTCCTTTTTCTTTTATTCTCACCCAAGGATATTTTTCCATTGATTTTTAGAGAGTGGAAGAGAGAGGGTAAGAGAGAGAGAAATATTGATGTGAGAGAAACACATTGATTGGTTGCTTTCTGCTCATGCCCTGTCCAGGGCCCGGACCCAGGAGGAGCCTGCAACCAAGGTACATACCCTTGACTGGAATCGTACCTGGGACCTTTTGGTCTGCAGGCTGATGCTCTATCCACTGAACCAAACTGGCTAGGGCTAAATTTTGAAAGTAATTGCTATCAGCTCTTATTATGGACTAGAGGCCCAGTGCACAAAACTTGTGCACTGGTAGGGTCCCTAGTGGCTGCTGGCTGGCAGCCGGGTCCTCCCTCCCTTCCCCTGGCTGGCCCTGCCCCCTTGTCGAACTCCCGGATAACTTCCGGTTGAGGAGACAATTTGCATACTACCCTTCTATTATATAGGATTTTATGTTCTTTTTGGATTGCCTTTTTTTTTTTTTTTAAAGTCATATTAGAGGTAGCCAAACAAGGGGCTGTAGGAACAAGATTTACTTACCTGAATTTGTAAAACATTGAAACTTTGTTTCTGTTCCCAGTCACATCACATATTGGGAAACAGTGCTGTATCCATTTCAACTTTTTAAGGTTCATTCCTGTTCTCAGAAGTGATTTTTTTTTTTAGAAGTGATTTTTAAAAAGTTGAATTTATTGGAGTGACATCTTTAATAATAAAAGCGTAATATGCTAATTAGACCGGGCATCCTTCCTTCTGGACAAAGTCTCAGTGAGTGGGGGGCGCGGCAGAGATCCCTGGCTGCAGCAGCGGCGGATGGGGCCTGGGGCCAAGGCTCTTGCACGAATTTCGTGCATCGGGCCTCTAGTTGGTTAATAAAATTAGATAGGTTTTAAATGTACTATTCTGTAATACATCATCTGTATATTGTATTGTGTGTTCACCATGCCAAGTCCAATCTTCCATAACCATTTATTCCCCCTGTTACCCTTCATCTACCTCCTACCCAGAAGTGATTTTTATCATCTAGGACAGTGGTCGGCAAACTGCGGCTTGGCAAACTGTGGCTTGGCAAACTGCGGCTCGCGAGCCACACGCGGCTCTTTGGCCCCTTTGAGTTTGGCTCTTCCACAAAACACCGGCTCTTCCACAAAATACTGACTTTTCCACAAAATACTGACTTCTATCGCACTGTATGTGCATGCCTGCATGTGATATTTTGTGGAAGAGCCACACTCAAGGGGCCAAAGAGCCGCGTGTGGCTCGCGAGCCGCGGTTTGCTGACCAGGGATCTAGGATAGTTCAAGAAGATAACATCCTTATGAAGACAGAGTGAAGGTTGTAATTTATCTGTATAATGTCAATCATTAACTGCTCTTCAGACTATTGGCTTATTTTTCTCATTAGAAGCTTTTTAAGAGATGCAATTTGGGTTTAAAGTTTCTATTGGGACATAATGTATAGACAGTGTATCTATTAAAATGCAAAATGTGTTCTGTATTATAGTTGTGGATTTTGTTATAAAGTGAAATTTTAGATCAGATCCTCATCAACTCCTAACCAGAACTCCGACCAGAACTTTGGCTGGAGATCCTGGCTAGAGGTCCTGACTAGGCTGCTGATCAACTGAAGGCTGTCTTCGTGTCATTCCTTCTTCGCCGACTCCGTCCACACCTTTGGGGACCCCCGGACCTGCTGGGGTTGGACCCCAGCAAGGTTCTGTCTTTATTGCCCTGTTACACTGACTTTATACCATTTGATCCTATAAGCAGGCGTCTCCAGTCACATCATGGGATGTTTTGTCTCCTCCTTTGTCCTTTTACAGTTTCTTGTTTTATGTTTAAAGTTTCTTACCTGACCTTTGCTAAAAATCTTATTTCTATTTAGCTCTGCTGGCTCTAATCTTATCTATGGTCTATGTTTCTACATTCTATCCTAAAGGTTAGTCTCTGTGTTCCATGATAAGGGCTAGGTTGTTATTTCTATTCTAAGGTTACTATTCCATTGCTCCTCTGTGAAGCTATAAGGAAAACACGGACGGAGGTTTCCTGTTCTGTGGCCTAAGCCAAGGTTCTGTAGCTTAAGCGTGATTGTTGTTGGCTGTGGTGATGAACTGCATGCCTGGCACTTAGCTGAAGTCTGCTTGCATAGCTCGCCTAAGATATTTGATAAAGAGCTGCCTGCATTGTTTGCAGCGGTATTTCTTTAGCTGTTTGATGGTTGTCCTTTTAGCCTTGCTGGTGGTCTTCCCTGGGACTGCCCTGCTTCTGCGGGTTTTTGGGGTCTAGGCTTTGGTACTTTCTCTGGTGGGTAGACCCCCGGGGATGTGGGCCTAGCACAGTGATGGCGAACCTATGGCACCCGCGAACTCATTTTTTCGGTTGATTTTTCTTTTTTAAATGGCATTTAAATATATAAAATAAATATTGAAAATAAAAAAAATAAAGTGAAATTTTAAAAACAACTTTATTGAGATATAATTCACATGCTATACAATTCACCCATTTAAAATGTATCTGGAATCTAACTGGCAACCAACTGAGCCACACCGACCAGGCACTTAAATGGATTCTTGTACTCTGCTAGTAAGATTGTATTAATGCAGTGGTTCTCAACCTTCCTAATACAGTTCCTCATGTTGTGGTGACCCCCAACCATAAAATTATTTTCGTTGCTACTTCATCACTGTAATTTTGCTACTGTTATGAATCGTAATGTAAATATCTGATATGTAGGATGTATTTTCATTGTTACAAATTGAACATAATTAAAGCATAGTGATTAATCACAAAAACAATATGTAATTATATATGTGTTTTCCGATGGTCTTAGGCGACCCCTGTGAAAGGGTCGTTTGACCCCCAAAGGGGTCGCGACCCACAGGTTGAGAACCGCTGTATTAATGTATCTGCCATCCTGATTCCAATGATGGCAGATACATTAATTTCATTTTATTTTTTTGAAAACAGCCTGATACTTCTAGATTTAAGAACTGTTGGGTGTAGGAAAAAAACACACAAAAACAAAACAAAAACCACAAAAGAACTTTTGGGTGAACATTTTTTATTTTTTATTTTTTTTGCCTTTTCTATATGTCATCTTTTGAGACTGGTATTTCAGAATGAAACTTTTTTTATTGCTAATGAATATGCTTTGATGTCTTCTCCATGTGCAAATAACCATTATTTAAATATAAATATGATCTTCTGTATAGTTGTACAGTGGGGCCTTGACTTAGGAGTGTCCCGACTAAAGAGTTTTTTGAGAGACCAGCTGTCTCTCCACCGATTTTTTGCATTGAGTTGATAGAGTAATTTGAGTTAATGAGCTCCTTAACGAGCTCCTTAACGAGCTCGGTCTCGGAACGAATTAAACTCGTAAGTCAAGGCCCCACTATATAGGAGTCTCTTTCATGTTTTTGGAATTAGTTCCTTTGCAAGCCAGAAATAGGCCATTCAGGCCCAGCCAGTGTGTTTGAGCGTTCATCTATGAACCAGGAAGTCACGGTTTGATTCCCAGTCGGGAACATGCCTGGGTTGCGGGCTTGATCCCCAGGAGGGAGCGTGCAGGAGGCACCTGATCAGTGAATCTCTCTCATTGATATTTCTAGCTCTCCCTCCCTCTCCCTTCCTCTCTGAAATAAATTAAAAAAAAAAAAAAGAAAGCCATTCAGCTAGATGGCTATAGGTAGTAGTTTCTAGATAAGCAGAGAAGATTTATCATTATCTTAAGTTTTAAACTTTTTTTAAAAAATATATTTTATTGATTTTTTACAGAGAGGAAGGGAGAGGGATAGAGAGTTAGAAACATCTATGAGAGAGAAACATTAGCTGCCTCCTGCACACTCCCTACTGGGGATGTGCCTGCAATCAAGGTACATGCCCTTGACCGGAATGGAACCTGGGACCCTTGAGTTCGCAGGCTGACGCTCTATCCACTGAGCCAAACCGGTTAGGGCAAGTTTTAAACTTTTTATTAGGTTCTTTGATACCAATTAAAACAGTTTCTCTCTCTGATTAAAATGGCCTTGCCCTCCTTATTGATTTTAGTTTGATCATGATTGGTGAAATTAGAAGTAAAAGACTGGAAGAACCAGCAATGGTGAGGTTTTTGTAGTTAAAGGTCACTAGTATCATAGGTTCACTAACTTATTTTGAAAATAAATTTATTATTTCTACTTTCTAAATTGTCTCTTTTGTGTCTCAGAAGTGCTGACATTTTAACAAGAGGTGTATATATTCTGGTAATCTGGCAGCAAAATTAGGTTTTGATAACTTAACTATAGTTTATCACTTAGGTATGTTAGCCATACTAGCAGAATGCCATTCAACACATTAGATAATCAACTTTCATAGTGTTTAATAGCAATTTTAATGACATATGAAAAATTGAAAGTGCAGTCTAATCCTGGCTGCTGTGGTGACTTTAATCCCCGCTCCCTTTATATCCTCCTATCCCCACCCCATCATGAAATAAATGATAAAAATAGTATAGTGATCTGGAACAACAGCTGGGTAACCCAGGTGTGGTGGAACTTTTATGCTTGCCTGTGAGAGAACAGAGAAGTAGTAAAGGGTATATAGGCCTGAATTTGAATTCCACTTCTGATCTTTATCAACTATATGACTTTGGACAGATTACTTCTTTGAACCTTGTTTTTCCCATATATAATATGGAATAATGTCTGTTTTGTAGGACAGTGCCTTCAAACTCAGCAAATGCTGGTATTTAGTGTTGTTATTGACAGTGAATGGAAAATTCATAAATATGATAATGTAGTAGGGTTTGTGGCCACTTGAACCAAAAGAGAAGCTTTCTGTCCCCCCCCCCCCCCAGTAATCAAGAAGTTGAGCATTATAATAACCTTTTGCTTTTCTTACAAAATAGGGTAAGAATACCTGCATTTTTAGATCTTTAAGACTATTAAGGAGATCATGATAAGACATATCAAGAATTTGTAGGACAGGACCTGGCATGAAGTCTCAGTGAATATTGTTGTTATTGTGTATAATATATAGTGTAGCAGTAGGTGCTGTGGTACAGACTTACTAGGTTCCCCCCTCCTCCCAGTGATTGAATTCAAAATAGGTTAATTCCCATATTTTATTTCATTTTCTCATTGCTCAAGTTTCTCCTGCCTTTTTTCAGTGCTACCTCCTTCCTTAACAGTTCTTGGCACTAGCTCTTTTGCTTATATTGTTCTGGATCTATGTTTGTGAAATGGAGTCATCATGATCTAGGCTTGCCTGTGCAAAAAATCCTCCAGAAGAGCAAAGAAAAGTAGGTGTGGAGGAGAAAAGTGCCTGACAATTTAGATGCAGTAGTTGAGGAAATAAATATTTCAGTAAAGGCAGTTTTAGTCTCAGGGTATAGAACTCTATTCTAGTTAGCAAAAACTCAGGGCATTAAATTAAAGACCAGGGATTCTTTCTGAACCCCAGAGCAGGAAATCTGTATGTGGGCCTCTTGGGCACTGGGAGGCTTTCTATTTCCTTAGGGGTCCATAGTCTCTTGTCTGCTTTTTTTTAGTGCATCCTTTCTCTTCTCTGTGTTGATTGTCGTCTTTTGCTTATTCACCAGGTTATACTTGACTAAAAGTGACAGCCACAACTGCCAAGTCTTCAGGAAATTTCAGTTTATTTCTATAGCTATAAGAATTGCTCAGAGAAGAATCTGATTTGGTCAGTTTATCATCTTTTTTAACCAGGTACTAGAGGAATACTTTTGGTATAGTTGTTTGTGGCCAGAGGCTGTGGGAATCATAAAGTTTATTCCCTTTCTATACAGGAGTGAAACATGTCTGTTACAGAAAATAATAAAAAAGTGTTGATTTGCCCTAACCGGTTTGGTTTAGTGGATAGAGCGTCGGCCTGCGGACTGAGGGGTCCGGGGTTCGATTCCGGTCAAGGGCATGTACTTTGGTTGGGGGCACATCCCCAGTGAGGGGTGTGCAGGAGGCGGCTGATTCATGTTTCTCTCTCATCGGTGTTTCTGATTCTCTATCCCTCTCCTTCCTCTCTGTAAAAATCAATAAAATATATTTTTAAAAAAAGTGTTGATTTTTTGAATTTCATTTTTCCAAGTGTAGTATATAGCTCTAAGTTATTATTTATTTATTTATTTTATTGATTTCAGAGAGAGGAGAGATAGAAACATCAATGATGAGAGAGAATCATTGATTGGCTGCCTCCTGCACGCTCCTCCCCCCGCCCCCCCCATCGAGCCCACAACCTGGGCATGTGCCCTTGACTGGAATCGAACCTGGGACCCTTCAGTCCACAGGCTGAGGCTATATCCACTGAGCCAAACCGACTAAGGCTACTCTTTTTTAATATATAAACTTCCAGTGTTACTTAATAAATACTAATTCAGTGATAGCCTTTAGTCCGAGTTTGGATCTTTTGTACAAGCAACAGCGAACTGGTTTAACTGGCTCAAGTAAAGGGACATTGATTAAAGACACAGTGAGCAGTTATGGGACAGTAATCCAAGGACAGGTATGCTAGCAAAGTAAGGCCAAGCAAGAACTGAACCAGAATGCTATCAAACTTGGTCTCTTTTAGCCCTTGCTGGTGTGACTTGGTTGAATGTGGTCTCTGGTTTGATTCCATGTCAGGGCACATACCCACGTTTTTTGTTTGATACCCGGTCAGGTGCATGCGGGATCCCACTGATGAGTGTTTCTCTCATACATCAGTGTTTCTCTTCCTCTCCCTTCCTCTCTCTCTTAAAAAAAAGAAAAAGGCTGAGAATTACAGTATTTTGTTTTTTTGTTAACCCTCACTGAAGGATATTTTTCTACTGATTTTTAGAGGGAGTGGAGGGGGAGAGACAGAGAGAGAGAGAAACATCAATGTGAGAGAGACACATTGACTGGTTGCCTCCTACATGGGGATTGAGCCTGCAACTGAGGTACATTCCTTTGACTGGAATTGAACCCAGAACCCTTCAGTTTCCGGGTGGATGCTCTGTCCACTGAGCCAAACTGGCTAGGGAAGTATTTAAAAAAAAATTTGTCTCTTTTAGATCTTTGATTTTGGTTGTTGCACCATGTACCATGTATCTGCTTTATTTTGTTCTTTATAGTTTAATGATCAACAATATTTGCTTGAAAAACTAATCTACTTATATAAAAACCCTGGGTGTAACATCACGTCCAGAAGCTCGACCAACCGGAAGGAAGTCAGTCCTGCAGGGGTCATCTTGGAAACAGCTGTGCCCTCCCCCAGCTGTTTCCCGGAGGACGAGGTTTCAGGCAGGAACCCGCCCTTGGAGTGGCGTGTGGAAGTACTGAGTCTGGCCTTCAAACCAGACCCTGACAGTAGGGAGGAGGCAGCCCCATTCCTCACAGAATCTGCTGTTGGATAGCTTGCTGTCAGTGGCCTGCCAGCCAGGAACCCCATTCACCTGCACCCCGGAACCTGACAGGAGGGAGCCCCATTCCTCACGGAATCGACAGGTGGCCAGCTTGCTGTTAGGGGCCTGCCAGCTAGGAATCCTATTCACCTGCATATCTGTATAAAGTTTTTTTTTTTTTTTAATATATTTTATTGATTTTTTACAGAGAGGAAGGGAGAGGGACAGAGAGTTAGAAACATCGATGAGAGAGAAACATCGATCAGCTGCCTCCTGCACACTCCCCACTGGGGATGTGCCCGCAACCAAGGTACATGCCCCTGACCGGAATTGAACCCGGGACCCTTGAGTCAGCAGGCCGATGCTCTATCCACTGAGCCAAACCGGTTAGGGCTGTATAAAGTTTTAATACATTATATTAGAGGTTGTGGTGGTACTGTTTTACCCACAGCGTCTACAGGAATTGCTGCAAATTTACTTCTCAGTGGAAGCATCTTTCATTCCCAGTATAAATTACCGATTCTATTACATGAAACTTCAATTTCTAGACTCAATATAGTGAAGTTGCTAAAACTATTAAAAAGGCCCAACTTCTCATTATTGATGAATGCACCATGGCATCCAGTCATGCTATAAATGCCATAGACAGATTACTAAGAGAAATTATGAGTCTGAATGTTGTATTTGGTTGGAAAGTTCTCCTTCTTGGAGGGGATTTTCGACAATGTCTCAGTATTGTACCGCATGCTGTGTGATCGGCCATACTACAAACGAGTTTAAAGTACTGCAATGTTTGGGGATGTTTCAGAAAGTTGTCTCTTACAACAAATATGAGATCAGAGGATTCTGTTTATAGTGGATGGTTAGTAAAACTTAGAGATGGCAAACTTGATAGCAGTTTCCATTTAGGAATGGATATTATTGAAATCCCCTGTGAAATGATTTGTAATGGATCTATTATTGAAGCTACCTTTGGAAATACTATATTTATAGATAATATTAAAAATATATCTAAACATGTAATTCTTTGTCCAAAAAATGAGCATGTTCAAAAATTAAATGAAGAAATTTTGGATATACTTGATGGAGATTTTCACACATATTTGAGTGATGATTCCATTGATTCCACAGATGATGCTGAAAAGGAAAATTTTCCCACCGAATTTCTTAATAGTATTACTCCTTCGGAAATGCCGTGTCATAAATTAAAATTGAAAGTGGGTGCAATCATCATGCTATTGAGAAATCTCAATAGTAAATGGGGTCTTTGCAATGGTATCAAAAGATTACGACCTAACATTATTGAAGCTGAAGTATTAACAGGATCTGCAGAGGGAGAGGTTGTTCTGATTCCAAGAATTAATTTGTCCCCATCTGACACTGGCCTCCCATTTAAATTGATTCGATGACGGTTTCCCGTGATGACTATTGATAAATCACAAGGACAAACTCTAGACAGAATAGGCATATTCCTACCTGAACCCATTTTCGCACATGGTCGGTTAGTTATATGTTGCTTTCTCTTGAGTTTGAAGAGCATGTGACATTACAGTTAAAGTTCTAAATACTTCATCACAAGGGAAATTAGTCAAGCACTCTGAAAGTGTTTTCACTCTTAATGTGGTGTACAGGGAGATATTAGAATAAGTTTTAATCACTTTTATCAGCCATTGTTTGCATCACTGTTGTTTTTATATCATGTTTTTGTTGTTTTCATGTCATGTTTTTTGTTGTCTTTTATATCATGCCTCCTGTTGTTATATTCCTTTTGGTTACTGGTTTATTAATAAAATTTATATATTATTTTTCCATATACATTTTACCTAATTTCCCTTTTCATCTCTTCACACCTCTATTATAGAGAAAGGGCCAATAGCAAATATTAAAATAAACTCTGCTAAATTAATTCCCCTTTTATGTTGCACAAATTTTGAGGGCACGGGGGTTAC
>NW_005871486.1:387278-403604 GCF_000147115.1 Myotis lucifugus
GTTAGGGCATCAGCAGCAGCGAGCGTTTGGAGACAGCAGTCCCGATTGTGCTAAACCGCAGTCCAATCCCCTGAGGGTTCCCAGATTGATGGAGAGGGTGCAGGCTGAGTTGAGGGACACCCGCCCCCCGCCCCCCAGTGCACAAATTTCGTGCACCGGGCCTCTAGTAAATTATGATTCATAACGTTTTTGTGTCATTAACTTCTTACATTAGGATTCCTTTGTGCCTAAGTTTAAGTTTAAATTTTTTTTCTTTGATAGCAATGTTGGCTGGCAAAAAGAGAGACAAAATCTAAATAGAGAGGTAGGAGAATCAGGAGACATAGTGGTATGTACTACTAAGTGAAGGAATGAAGGAATTTTACATGGTGACTTTACTGAGATTCTTCTTCACAAAATGAGAACTGAAAGAACATGCAATGATTTTTTTTTTTTTTTTTTTTTAAGTTTTGGAATGGATGAGAAAGGAGAATGGAAGTTTCTCCGGATTATTTAGCTGGAAATTGAGAAGAGAGAAAAATGAAAGTACTTTTGAAATGCTAAGTTTTAGAAAATAAGTTAGGCCCAGCTGGTGTGGCGCTCAGTGGGTGAGCACCGACCCAGGAACCAGGGTTCGATTCCCGATCAGGGCATATGCCCAGGTTGTAGGCTCAATCACCAGTAGGAGGTGTGCAGGAGGCAGCCAATTGATGTTTCTATCTCTCTCTCCTCCTCCTTTCTTCTCTCTAAAAATCAATAAAGACATATTAAAAAAAAGAAAGTAAGTTAGCTGTTCACATGATCTAGGTACGTACTTCTAATGTATTGATTATGGAAATAACTGGATAGAACTTCCTGCTGCCCTTGCGCCCCCGCCCTCCTTTTCCCCAAGAAATGAGCAAAGCATGCCCTGTACTAACTGAGGGTAGGGAAAGAAGGAATGAATCTGTGGAGGAGGCATTTTAGTCTCTTAAAGAGAATGATCTGTGAAGTGGGTCCAGTTGAATAAGTGCCTACTAAGTTGGACATTTTACCTCACTTAATCATTATAACAAACTTGTAAAATAGCCCATTATCTCAGTTTTATATATGAGGAAACAGTGAAGTGTGTAACATTCATTGGTGATTCTGATAAGTGTATATGGAACATTGGGTATGGTAAGTAGGGTTTCTCAAGGGGTGATGGATAGGGTAGGCACTTAGAATATGATTTTTAAAATAAAGATTTGTGATGTTTTTGCCTAATTTTTTCAATTTTTTTTTGGCTTTAGCACCTTTTTATTATTTTTTAAAATATATTTTTATTAATTTCAGAGAGGAAGGGAGAGGGAGAGATGGAAATATCAATGATAAGAGAAAATCATTGATTGGCTGCCTCCTGCACACCCCCTACTGGGGGTTGAGCCCACAACCCAGGCATGTACCTTTGACTGGAATTGAACCTGGGACCCTTCAGTCTGGAGGCTGACATTCTATCCACTGAGCCAAACTGGCTAAGGCTGGTTTTTTATTTTCCATATGTGATGTATAGTTCTGAGTATATCTGTTTTGATTTTATAACTTCCTGAATGGTTAAGCACACACTTAATTTGCTAAATTATGGTTCTAGTTAGGATGGAATCCCTGTTAGAAGAAGGCAGATGTTGAGGCTTACAAAAGAAAGTTCTGGGATCTGGAAATGGAAGGGAAACTCAGAAGCATAGGTCATGTATCATTGGGTGGGATGAAGAGAGGAATATAGAGGTAGGTCAGGCACTGAAGTGGCCTCTTGCTTTGACTCTTTAATAAAGGGAGTGGGAGATGCCTTTATGGGGAGGGGTAGCAGTAGAGAAAGTCCTGGATGGACATGAGAAAGTTACATTACTGGCAAGTAGCCCAAAGAGAAAAATAGGAAATAATTTTGTGAAATCAAAGGAGATAGATAAGATCAGTTAGTGGAGTCTTAGAAACATTTAGCAAAAGTGAAGGAATTTTAGTAATACTGGAAATTAACATTGGCCACTCAAATTGAATTCTAGAGGAAGAAGAGTTTGAGTACAAGAACTTGAAAAGATTATTCTGTCTTCATGAGAGCATTTACTCTGATAATAGTAATTTACAGCCAGCCTTTCTCCTTTATGATAGAAAAGGCTTTTTGTTACCTGCTTATAATATTATTTACATTCCTCTGTCTTCATTCTTTGATTTATCTTAATTCCTGAGCATCTGATTTCTGATCATTAGTTATGTTTTCTAGGAAGAATTTTGGCTGCCTGGTGTTGATGACCATACCAGGTGTAGCTCCCATTTAAACAAAAAGTTCCTTACTAATTGAAAAACAGTTTTGTGAGAATGATTTGGTCTTTCTGGTGTAGACAACTATGGAAAAATGGTTTAAAATGGAGGTTCTGGACTAGCAAAGAAAACTTCACAAAGTGAGGCTGCTTTCTCAACAGTCCTCTACAGGAGGTAGGAAGGTAGTACTCAGAGGTAGGTGAGGCAGATGGAAACACCACGAAAGAGGGAGGATGGGAGGTGAAGAGAGAGCTAAAGTGAGTGAGAGAGGAGACCTGAGAGGGTGAGCTAGTGAGCAAATAAGTAGTGAGAGAGAATGATGAGTGGGAAGATAGAATAGAAAGGAGTGGAAATTGCTGCAAGGGGAGGGTGGGCATATTTTGAAGTTAGGGGGAGGAGACAGTGGAAAGCAAAGACAAGAAAGACCATGAAAGCATACTTACCAAAACCAACAGCAGAAGGCAGTTTTATCTAGGGATGGAAACTTCTGTGGCTTCCATCAAGGCAGCTTGGTGATGTAGAAAGGACCTTGCTCTTTAAATTGGAAGACCTGGATTTAGATCCTAGCAATGCCATTTAAGTCCTCTTCCCTACTTAACAATGGTTGGGTAAGTAATACCTCTGATGCTCTGTTTTTTAATATCTTTTAAAAAATTTATATATGTTTATTGATTTCAGAGAGGAAGGGAGAGGGAGAGAGAGATAGAAACATCAATGATGAGAGAGAATCATTGATTGGCTGCCTCCTGCATGCCCCACACTGGGGATCCAAGCCAGCAACCTGGGCATGTTCCCTGACCGGGATCGAACTGTGACCTCCTGGTTCATAGGTTGATGCTCAACCGCTGAGCCATGTCAGCTGGGCTATTTCTTAGTCTCTTAAATGGGAATAAGCTGTGAGAATGTTGTGATGATTACATAAATATGCATATTGCATGTTATGTCTTTGCTTAGTCCTACATTTTCCTTGGGAAATAATAGAATTTTCAGTGTTCTTGGTTAAAACTATTTGTAGATTTTTGGATTTTTAAAAAAGGTCTAGCTCTAATTAAATGTATGATCAGATTCCTCAGAAAGAGCTAGATACAGAGCTTTGTGCATTTGATTTACATGCTTTGTAAATGTTAACTTTGACCTTAAAACTCAAAATGATTTCATTTAACATGTAGAGTTTCCAGCTAATATCCTGTCCTCATCCTCCCCTATTTTTTTTAAATTCTTTTAAAAATATATATATTTTATTGGTTTTTTACAGAGAGGAAGGGAGAGGGATAGAGAGTTAGAAACATCGATGAGAGAGAAACATTGATCAGCTGCCTCCTGCACAGTTCCTACTGGGGATGTGCCCGCAACCAAGGTACATGCCCTTGACCGGAATCGAACCTGGGACCCTTGAGTCTGCAGGCTGACGCTCTATCCACTGAACCAAACCGGTTGTGGCTCCCCTATTTTTTTTTTTTTTTTACTGCATATTGTTTAGAGCTTATTCAGTGTGCTTACTTAAATAAATACTTTACAGTGTGGTCACACTTTCTGTTTCAAGGCCTTTTCAAACTGTTTTACTATAATAACAAGGCTTGTCTCTGTCTTTGTTCTCTTGGCTGAATTTTAGCTTCATTTTTAACATTAAAACATTTACTTTTATTATTAAATTGATTTTTAGAGAGAGAGGAAGGAAGAAAGAGAGAAACATCAATGTGAGAGTGAAACATTGATGAGATGCTTCCCACATGCCCCCTATCGGAATCAAGCCCACAACCCAGGCATGTGCCCTGACCAGGAATCGAACCTGCAACCTTTTAGTGCACAATGCCCAGGCATCTGAAGCACCCTGGCCAGGGCCATTTTGAATTTTATAAATTTATATTTTTAGCAAGCATCTCAAAGCTGTTACATCTTAGTGACACAAGGTGCCATTTGTAGCATAGTATCAGTTCTGAGTTTTGAAAATAATGTGATTTAAAACAATGCAACTGTATTTTTATGTGGTGTCAGTTCAGTTAAATTAAGATTGTTGGGTGATATATAGGCAGCATGTTAATAAATCCTTAAATTGGGTTCCTGAGTTGTATTCTGGTTCCTGTTCTCTGTACTTTTCCCTTTCCCTGCCTGGCCCAAGCTTGACCTTCTTTGCATTTACTGACTGCAGAACCTCACTGGCTGAGCGAGGATATGTTTTTATTGAGAGAGAGAGAGAGGTAAAGAGACAGAGAGAAAGAAACATCAATTGGTTGCCTCTGGTACATGCCCTGACTGGGGATTGAGCTCTTAACCTAGGATGTGTCCTGATGGGGAATTGAACCCACAACCTTTTGGTGTATGGGATGACACTCCCAACAAACTGAGCCAGGACTAATTTTGAATGTTTTGAATAATCTGTTTCATGCTTCATCCTTGATCCTAACGTTACCTTGTAGTAATGACAGGAATGAGTTAATGGAAGCCCAGAAAGGTTATGATGTAGGTAGTACATTTACTGATAGGTAAAGTTTGAAGGAATTCTTGTGATATGCTATTTTTTCCCCTCTGAATTTGAGATTCTAGGAGCCTCCCCGAGATCTTCCAGTATGGAGAAATGTTGGGGCACTCTGTTATAGTTGGCACCCTTTTTTCTTTGGTTTATCAAAGAAATACTGGGTTGGATTATATGAGTTCCCTAATTTATATGCTCCTCTTTGGGGACAAGGGTACAAGTACTTGGTCTTTGATTTAGCAACCAGGTTTAGGTTACATAATCATCTTCATGTGTAATTGCTCTTCAGTATGTTGGTCTTTAATAATTAAATTAAAATGTATGAAAAATAGCTGACATAATTCTCGTGCTGTAATTTGCTTTTTCTTTGTTTGGATTATATGTTTTTCATGTTTTGAAAACAAAAGGGAATGGGAGGGGAGAAAGCAGGGGTCATTGCTGAACCTTGATGGCTAAAGGTAAGTGAGTGTTTAATCTCAATCACTTGAAAATTGTTAACTGTCTTTATCAATATCTGAAAGTCAACAAAAGCTTTTCAGTTGTGTTTAATGTGTATGTAAAACTCAAGATGCTAACTTGAAACTTTTCCCTCCTCTATTCTGAACAATAGGTACGTTCTATGGATGAACTGAATCATGATTTTCAAGCACTTGCTCTGGAGGGAAGAGCGATGGGAGAGGTAAGTGAATTGGTGTGTCGGAAAAGTGGGCCTGTTTTTAAGGGAAGGTTGGAACTGTCTTTCTTGAGATGTATTAGATTCTAGTCTCCAGAAGTATGTGCTTGCTTTTACTTGTTGCCATTCTCATGATAGGAATGGAATATTGCAGAATGTTGCCAAAACGATCTCATAGGAATGTTAACACTCCGGTGTGGGGTGAATTTCCCGCCAAAATATAAGATGGCTCTGTCTTTTGGTTTTGTTCCATCCACCAAAAGGGTGGATTACAAACAAATATTTGGTAATACGCAGTTACAATCGGCCCGAGTTTACACGTTTCCCGCACTCCACCGCAAATCTATATGAACCGAGTTAAAGACGGCTCCCGCGGAGTACGCGCAATTCACGCGAGCCGACTTAACTCGTTTCCCCCACTCCAAGTGTTAACCGTAGCCTAATGTCCTAAAAACAAGATAAAACAACCAAAATATGACCACAAATTATTTAGTATTACCTAGTGAGTTGTAAATTGAGGTGTTAAAATTTTACAAAATAATTTAATTTTATATGCATCCAACGTCCTTACCTTTGCTTCATTTTTCATTTGCTAGAGGGAGATTTAGTTTGGTTGTTAATTAAAATATGTTGATAACCTATTTTTAGAGTAGTGCTATGTTTGAGGAAGTTGTTTAGAGCTCCATTGTGAAGAGGAAGGTGTTAGGTTTCTGGCAAAGTAATTCCAGAAGTAGAGGCCTGAGCCAGTCATTCCTTATGTACATAGAATTCAGAAACAAGAATTTTGGTTTATTGGTAATGTTTAAAATTTGCAAAAACAAAATTTACTATCATCCGTTATATTGGCAGGGAAGACTGCCATAATTCTAAAAGAAAGGGGAGTATAGATGAAGTACAGTTGATTTCTAGTGATTCTAGTTGTTTACAGTAAGAATGTATTGGTGATAAGGTAGAATATACAGTTTGCTTTGCTAAAGATGTTACAGGTTCATAAATTGGGGGCTCTGGCTTGTGATTTTCTTGTTCTAGAGAGATACCTTAAGTTTTTTCCTTCTGTTTCATTTTTTGTGTATCAGATATTTAAAATTTCCCACATCTATTTTAATGTTTTCAATAAATGGATAATAGCTATATTCTGAATTCTTTTTTGATACCATTCATTAAATACATTTGTTCTTTGACTTAGCCAGTATTCTGTGATCCAGGCACTGTGCTAGGTTCTGAGGATTCAAAATGAAGATAATTCCTTTCCTGATTTATAGCAAATATTTGTAGACTGCCCTTGTGGATAGATATTAAATAGTTAAACTCTTGGTTTTTTGTGTGTGTTTTTTTTTCGGTCCTGAGATTCTTGCTTCCTTTGTTAAAAGATTTTGTTTCCAATGTTTCTGAATCCTTTTATGATCAGAGTCCAGTGTCCTATCATTTTAGGTTCATGGGTTTTTGGTCTGTTCTTGTTCTTTTTCCCTAGAGCTTTAAGAGAATATTGGTAGGTGTCATTGTGTTTCCTGTGCCTGTCTAATATCATTGAAACAGTGCACATCAACAAATCATATTGGTTATAGGGTAATAGATTTTCTAAATTAACTACTGGAGCAAAGTTTGAGCAGAAAGTTAACAGATGTGTCTGATACTAAGTATAGATTGGAAAACCACATTTATCTTCTCCACTCATGTGACTCTAATCTGGTCCACTCCACCAAAAATCTAATCCCAGGTTTTAAAAATTAATTACACAAAATCAAAATAATGTCCTGTTGCTGTTTTGCAAGCAAGATTTTGTCATCTCTAAAGGTGAATTCTAATTGAAGAATAGTGAACAGAATTGAATAGAAAGTGAATTTTATTTAAATGACACTTAACAGAAATATTTTTAAAATCTTTCTTTTTTGGTCCAAAAATGCTTCTTTTAAAAGATCTCCAAACCTCATTCTCCTTATTTTTCCTAGAAATGCTATTTTTGGATATATGTATATATATTTCCCCAGATCTGTACATAAACATAATAAATAAACATGCATGCATTATCTCATCAGTAACTCTATCAGGTTGGTGCTATTATGCAGATAAGGAAAAAGGCCAATAAAAATGAATTAATTTGCCCAGGGTCATGCAGCTATTAAGTGGTGGAGCTGGGATTCTGACATGGCTTCCTCTCCAAAGCATGTGCCCTTAGAATAACAAAGCTAATACTTGTAAAATGATTGACGGCAAAATCTCATTTTAATAAGCTTTATAAAAATTGATTTTTGGGAGTATTCAAAAAATGCTTAATATACTTCCCTCTGAAAATACAAATACTTACTGAAGTTATTTTTTGGAAGCATAACCAGTGTCTAGGCACAAAGGAGACAAACTAAGTATGGAGTAGTTTCTATACACAAGGAACTTTCTTTAACTAGTTGAGGAAGCAGTGAATACATATGACAACAGAAAAGTGCATGTTTTTTCTTGAGTTTAGAAAGTGATTGGGCTCTGGCTGGTGTGGCTCAGTTGGTTGGAGTGTTGGGTTCATTCCATTTCCAGTCAAGGCACATAGTACTTAGGTTGGGGGTTTGATGCTTGGAAACCAATCTCTCTCTCTCCTCTGCCCCCCTTTCCCCTCTCTAAAAGTCAGTGAACATGTCCTCAGTGAGGATTAAAAAAAAAAAGGGTGGGGGAAGTGATCAGTATTGGCAGGACTAATTTATGATTACATGAATGGAGGGAGAAATAAGACTTGGGAAACATTTAGTTAGGATTTGCATAGGTGCAAGTTGGGAGTGATAAAAGGGAGATTGGCATATAAGAGAAATGAAGATACTGTTTATAATAAAAATTTTAAAAAGCACAGCTCCTAGTTTAACTTTATTAAATTTTCTTCCCTTTAAGCAATAAAACATCTCTCTGGGAGGGGATGGGTATAAATACAGCCTTTACCCATATAAACTCTAAAATTTCAAGTACATTGCATGAACTTTTAAGCTAGGCATGGTATATTTTTGCTGCAATTATTTTATGTGTATTTGTATGGGGGGGGGGGAGAAAAAGAGAAGAAGGAAGGGGACACTTCATTAGAGTAGATACCTATGTCCAAGAATGTAGGAATCTTTAGAATTCAAAGAGAATTGGCTATATTAAAAATAATTGAAAGTAACATTCAGGCTACTTGGCTCTTGTTATTTTATTTTATTTTTTTTTTCAGTTGATCAGCATAGTTGGTTCTCTAGCCAGGATCTCCAGCCAAGTTCTGATCTTATTATATTTTTTTCATCAAAGCCACTAGTAGACTCTTGGTGTCATTTTGCAAGATTTGGAGCCTATCTTAGAAATCTTACTAAAGAAGTGGCTTAAAACATCATCTTCAAACCTTGCTGGTTGTCTGAATTATAGCTCTTAGCTGAATGACTCAGTACAAGTGCTTTAATTGCCCCCTATTCTAATTCAGTGGTCGCCAACCTTTCAGACCTCACGGACCACCGCTGTTTTAGAAGGTAAATATAAAAAGGAAGATAGGGAAATATTTTAGGCTTAAGGCAACAAATTATTTTCAAATATTTCATCCACTGCTTGCTTAGCCCCTTTCATTCAACATAAAGTCAAAGTTCTGAAAAGTTTAAAGGCACGTATTTGAGCCGCTTCTTTATTTACATACTAGAGGCTCTGTGCATGAAATTTGTGCATGGTGTGTGTGTGTGGGTGTGTGTGTGTGTGTGTCCCTCAGCCCAGCCTGCACCCTCTCCAATCTGGGACCCCTCGAGGGATGTCTGACTGCCCCTTTAGGCCCGATCCCAGTGGGCAGTCGGACATCCCTCTCACAATCCAGGATTGCTGGCTCCCAACCACTCGCCTGCCTGCCTGCCTGCCTGCCTGATCACCCCCTAACCACTCCCTCCCAACCACTCGCCTGCCTGCCTGCCTGCCTGCCTGCCTGATCACCCCCTAACCACTCCCTTGCCAGCCTGATCGATGCCTAACTGCTCCCCTGCTGGCCTGATTGCCCCTAACTGCCTTCCCCTGCCGGCCTGGTTGTCCCCAACTGCCTTCCCCTGCTGGCCCGATCACCCTTAACTGCCCTCCCTTGCCAACCTGGTCGGCCCTAACTGCCCTCCCCTGCCAGCCTGGTCGCCCCTAACTGTCCTCCCCTGCTGACCTGGTTCCCCTACAACTGCCCGCCCCTGCAGGCCTGGTCGCTCCCAACTGTCCTCCCCTGCCGGCCCAGTCACCCCTAACCGCCCTCCCCTGCTGGCCTGGTCGCCCCCAACTTCCTTCCCCTGCAGGCCTGGGTCCCCCCCAACTGCCCTTCCTTGCAGGCCTGGTTCCTTCCAGCTGTCCTCCCCTGCTACCTGATCGCCCACAACTGCCCTCCCCTGTTGGCCATCTTGTGGCGGCCATCTTGTGTCCACATGGGGGTGGCCATCTTGTGTGTTGGAGTGATGGTCAATTTGCATATTGCCGCTTTATTATATAGGATGAAAGTATTAGTTGGTAATTGAGTGTTTTAAGAGATTATCTTTGTAGTACTGAGGAAGGCTCACTAACCTTTGGGTTTTGGAGCCCTGTTTTTACATTGGTTTGGTTTATGATCTTGCATGACCTATTTGTTCCACCTGCAGGAGGGCAGCATTATTTGTAAAGAGGAGAACGGTTCTAATTAGAAAGTACTTTGAGAACCTTTGACAGAAAAGGCACTTTATTCTGTGTAATTGGTTTTCTAACTTAAAAACTAAGGACTTTTTTTTCTTTTTAAGATTACTTAATGTTTTATATGTGGTAAACTTGACAGCTTTCAAGAACGTTAAGATAGTAGTGATTATTTCTGGGGGAAACGGAATGTATTTAGACGTGTATTTAGATGTTTTAGAAAACTGAAGCATAGAAAAACTTACTCTAGGTAATAGACAAATTTGACACCTGAGGAAGGAAATCTGGAAAGCACGCCTGTATATAATGAATACTGAATACTGACATGTTCCGTTCCCTGAAAGTAGAATAAAGTGAGATATCTATAATAATAAAAACATAATATGCTAATTAGACCGGACGTCCTTCTGGATGACCTTCCAGACGAAGCCGGGGCTGCGAGGGAAGCCTGGGTCCCAGCTGCCAGAGGGAAGCCAGTGCCAGCAGCCGGGGGAAGGAAGGCCTACCTACTCTTTCACGAATTTCATGCATCAGGCCTCTAGTATTTAATATATAGCTTTAGGTTCTAATCAGTCATTACATGGGAATTCTATGCATTAGTGTGAGACAGCAGAATGACTTGTAGAGAGAGGGATGTGATAGTGATTTGGAGAGCTGGTAACCCAAAGAATGGCATAACTTGGTGAGATAGAGTTCTCACTGGACTAGAACTTTGAAGCCACAGCTCCCAGTCTTGGCTCAGACATTCATCTTCTTTGGACGTTTTTTTTCCATCTGTAAGACAAAGGGAGTAGATAGTGTTCCAGGATCCTTTCAAATCTAAGATTCTTGGATTTTGCCCATAAGTCTGTTTTTAAAAATATACAAGACAACACACACCTGAAACCTATATGTTCATGTTGACCAATGTCACCCCAATAAGTTTAATAAATAATAAAAAAATACAAAAAATACAAAACAGTTTATTTTTGGGCTTTCTATTCTGTTTCATTGACCTGTATGCCTATTTTTATGTTAGGACCATGCTGTTTTGATTACCATGGCCTGGTAGTAGATATTAGATAGCATGATACTTCCAATTTTATTCTTTTTTTCTCACGGTTGCTGAGGTTATTTGGGGGTCTTTTGTGGTTTCATATATGTTTTTGAAATATTTTTTTAGTTCTGTGAGATATACTATTGTATTTTAATAGGAATTGTGTCGAATGTATAGATTGCTTTTGGTATGGACATTTTAATGATGTTAATTCATTCTTCCTATCCATGAACATGGTATATGCTTCCACTTATTTGTGTTTTCTTTAATTTCTTCAGTATCCGATAATTTTCCAAGTAAAGGTCTTTATGGTTAATTAATATTTGACAAAGGTGGCAAGAACATACAATGGGGTAGAGACAGTCAAGTTAATAAATGGTGTTGAGAATATTGGACAGATACATGCAAAAAAATTGAAACTAGACCACCTCCTTATCCTATACACAAGAATAAACTCAAAATATATTAAAGACATAAATGTAGGTCATGAAACCATTAAGATCCTAGAAGAAAACATAGGCAATAAAACCTTTGACATTTCTCATAGAAGTATATATATTTTTTGGTAAATTGCCTTGGACAAGGAAAACAAAAGACAAAATAAACAAATGAGACACATAAAACAAAAGCTTTTTCAGAGCAAAGGAAACCAACAAAATGAAAAGACAACCCACTGAATGGGAGAACATATTTGCCAATGATGCATCTGAGAGGGGGTTAATATCTAAAATTTATAAAGAACTTGTACAGCCCTAGCTGTTTGGCTCAGTGAGTAGAGCGTCCTGCAGACTGAAAGGTCCCGGGTTCGATTCCGGTCAGCGGCACATGCCCAGGTTGTGGGCTCGATCCCCAATAGGGGGCGTGCAGGAGGCAGCCGATCAATGATTCTCTATCATCATTGATGTTTCTATCTCTCTCCCCTTTCCTCACTGAAATCAATAAAAATATATTTAAAAAAAAAAAACCCAAAAAACTTGTACAACTCAACACAGAGAAAACAGTCCAATTAAAAAATGGTAAATGACTTGAATAGACATGTCCGCAAAGAGGACATACAGATGGCCAATAAACGTATGAAAATATGCTCAATGTCACTAATCATCAGAGAAATGCAAATTAAAACCACAGTGAGATAATACATCACTCCTGTCAGAATATCTATCATTAATAAATCAGTAAACAAGTGTTGGTGAGGATGTGGAAAATAGGGAACCCTTGGGCACTTGGTGGGGATGTAGATTGGTATAGCTATTGTGGAAACCAGTATGGAGCTAACTCAGAAAATTAAAAATGAAACTGACTTACGACTCAGCGATTCCACTTCTGGGGATATATCTGATGAAACCTGAAACACTAATTTGGAAGACTATATATCACCCCTGGGTTCATTGCAGCATTATTTACAATAGCCAAGATTGGAAGCAGCCCAAGTGCCCATCAGTAGATAAGTGGATAAAAAAGCTGTGGCACATTTACACAACAGAATACTACTATGCTGTAAAAATGAAGGCAATCTTATGTTTTGTGACAGCATTTATGCTAAATAAAATAAGCCAGTAAGAGAAAGACAAATACCATATGATTTCACTTATATGTGGAATCCAGTGAACAAAATAAATAAAATAAAAATAGACTTATAAATACATAAAACAGCCTGACAGCTCTCTCCCAGGGAGCTGGGTGAAAAAGATGAAGGGACCAAAAAA
This sequence comes from Myotis lucifugus, assembly GCF_000147115.1. NCBI lineage: Eukaryota > Metazoa > Chordata > Mammalia > Chiroptera > Vespertilionidae > Myotis > Myotis lucifugus. The sequence continues at coordinate 400,043 of NW_005871486.1, forward strand.
CAAACAAATAAACAAAAAACCCAAATGACACAGGCAACAGTATGGTCATTATCAAAAGGGGATAAATGGTGGCGGAAAGAGACTTGACTTTGGGTGGTGAGCCTACAATGTGCTGTAGAGTTGTACACTTGAAACCTGTACACTTGAAACCAATGTCACCCCAATAAATTCAATAAAGAAAACAAATCAAAAACAGAAATAGTTCTCCTTTTTCTAGGATATTCATGGGGCATCTAAAAGATGCCTTTTTAGAGTGACTTTGCCCTGGTGGTGTAGAGGTTTTGTAACTTTCATTGTATTCTCTAAGACGCATTCACCAGTCTGCAGCTGCCTAAGACATTGGCTGTCCACTAGGGCTTGTGGGCTTGGTAATTCTGAAATCAAGACAAGGGAGAGCCTAATGTGGATACCAAGTCTTAAATTCTTTCCCCATATCTTTCCATCATGGCAAACAGAATGGTTCATAGAATTGGAGGCTTTTGGGTAGCCAAAAGTACTTCCCAGATCTACAGCTCTTCTTCACACTGGCAATTCCTTGCAGAGTATCATAAGAGTAACTAAGGTGACTCCAAAATGGATTGAATTTTGGAAAGGAGAGATATTGTCTGCCATCAAGATCATACAACCTTTCTTGCAGAAGGGAGGAAAAAGTAATAGTGCCTTGTCATGTATTAATATAAAAATATCTGACCAAGCAGTATAGCAAATCTGTTTTTCCCCAAAATGTAGCTTTTGAGTACAGATAGTAATGCTAAAAGCTGCTTTACTTCCATACTTTGTATTAATACTGTGAGAATGTTCACCTGTCCGAATTCAAATAACAGACTTGGAGACAGAAGTATGGCAAAAATGAGGCGTTTAATACATTCTCGAGAGCAGGTGTACAGGCATACCTGGGGCGCAAACCTAGCCTATTTATTCAGTCCCTCCTCCAGTTCCTCATTGGCTGAATACTATGGGGTCACCTGTTTCCTCATATGTCTCCCTTTGGGCCATTAAAAAAAAATTGGTCTGAGGCCTTTTCAAGTTGCCTCCACCTCCCCCTGTCTAGCTGAGGCAGGCACCTGGTTGGCTGGGGGGGGAGGCACCATGCTGCTGGCACACGTCCACAGTTCTTTGTTCCCATATCCTCTTCTCTCCTCCCTACATTCTGTTTGTCCTGGGAAAATTCAGCAACTGTTTCCATCAAAAGCCAACCATGCTGGAGATGGATCTCAGAGGCCCATTTCCTACAATACCATTTAGTTGTTGGGGCATTTTTGACATCGTGCTTTTAAAATGGAATGTTTAGAGAAAACATAGTTAGCCAGGCCAAGTAAACTGGAGGAAGGCAATTTTACTTAATAACTTTTCTGTATTAGATTAATGACTGTGTGTTAGAGGTGAAGTGACCTCTTCACGAGTCTTATTTGGAAAAGTTATAGTTTGGGGATTGAACATTTTAAGGAATTAGATAAGAAGGTGTTTTCTAACCCTGAGAATGTGGGTACAAATGACATTTGGAACCTGTTTCCCAGTTCTGTCCTGTCACTTTGAGACCTGTGTGGAACCCCACTCATTCCAATATCTGCTTTCTATCCTGCACTGGGCAATCTAGGCAGACCAGGCAGACTTACAACCATGTATTTTGAGCTGTCTTGGAATGTTTGTGGCAAAACATGCTCCTTTGAAGCAGAATATAACTGATCCACATACTGCATAATCTGTCTTCATTTAATTTCTCCCCTTTGGTCCTCCTTTGGCTAAATGTTTTCATTCACATAAAGTATACTTTATATGAGTAGAGGTAATTCAACTAAATAACTAAAATAAAACATTAACACTTAAGACACCTTGGTATTGATTTCATTACCTATGTCAATCTCCCAACAGGTTTTTGTGAGATATCAGTACCATTTTTTTTTACATGAGGAAAATTAGTCCTAAGGTCACGTGATTCTAGCTAAGGTCATAAGTGTCAAGATGTTGGATTGACTAAGTTTTATTTTATTAGGCTCAGAAATAATAGCTGCAATATATTGAACATATATGATTTTCCAGGCACTGTGCTAATCACTTCATATACATTACTATCTTCACCGTGGCCCTTTAATATTTTGATGCCTTGTTATAGACCAGGCAAAAAGTGATTACAGAGGTTAACGTGATCATGAGGTAGCTGTTTGAAAGCAGATCTCGATCCAAAACCCGAATTTCTGTTCATTTCTGTATGTCCAAAGCCTACCCATTATTCAAAATTCAGCCTTAATTATCAGCTCCTCTATAAAAGTTCTTATTATTAATTAAATTTTTTTATTATTTTAAATTTATCTTTATTATTGAAAGTATTACAGATGTACCCTTTAAACATTTTTTTTTTTTTAATTTCAGAGAGGAAGGGAGAGGTAGAGAGAGAGAAATATCAATGATGAGAGAAAATCATTGATAGACTGCCTCCTGCATGCCCCACATGGGACCGAGCCCACAACCTGGGCATGTGCCCTGACCGGGAATCGAACCATGACCTCCTGGTTCATAGTTCAATGCTCAACCACTGAGCCATGCCGGCTGGGCCAGATGTACCCTTTTTAAATAAAAGCTTTCTTGCTCTCACCAACCAGAAGCTATGGAAATGAATTCAAATAGCAAGTTATTTGTATCATTCTTATGGCTCTAGTTTATTTTATACATAATGATTTGTGTAAATGTTTTCTATTTGATTGCACTTAAGTTTGTTGAAGGCAGGGGCTTCAGCTAATAATATACTTTGTAAATAATGGATGCCTAATATATTGTTTTGAGTGAAACTTACAGCAGTAAATACCTTTTTCTAAGCATGGATTCCTCTTTATTTTCTCTTTATTGGCCTCTCCTCAAGGTACCATAGTTCAATTCTGAAAGTATTTGTCTGTATGCTCTGTTCAGAGTACTTTTTTACCCTTAGGGATATGGAATATTTGAAAGGGGAGGATGAGAAACAGATATAACTGAAAAACATTTATTCAACCTTCTCTGCAAATTTTTATATTTTTGAACTATTAGATAATTACTTTTGTTTAATACAGATCAATAGGACACTTTCTCTGGGCCATTTGCTGGGGTATGGAAATATCCTTATTACATATACACTACCAGACATAAGGGTATTTAAAAAACTGAAATTATTTTTGTTATATTTCTTGTTTAAGCATGTGTTAGACTGTGTTGTGTATAATTCTCATATATTGTTATTTTATTGATGAGGAACCAGAGCACCAAAGTTTAATTCATTGTCTCTTGGTTAATTAATGCATTCTGTGGTTTTCATAACAAAGCACGTAGAAGTTTATTTTTTCTATTGGTCTTCCCAATACATATATAGTAGCCATATCTATGAAATATCCATCTCCTGGAATGCATGAAAAGGGAGCTTGTCCATATATGGCATACTGAGATCCTTGCCAATTAAATAATAAAAAAATAACTCTGAGGCTGACTGGATATGAGTCGGGTAGATCATGAAGCAATCTAGATGTTTTCATGGTTTTATTTGTGAGCTTTACAGGTTTCTTAAGTAATCTGGAGCTTATCTTTGGTGCACTGG